>NC_048219.1:115641277-115701694 GCF_002007445.2 Ailuropoda melanoleuca
ACTGAGCCCCCCAGGTTCCCCCCAAAATCCATGTTTTAAAATCTATACTCAACTGCCCCTTAATTAGAATTAAGACAATAATGAAGGGGGCGCCTGGGTGGCACAGCGGTTAAGCGTCTGCCTTCGGCTCAGGGCGTGATCCCGGCGTTATGGGATCGAGCCCCACATCAGGCTCCTCCGCTATGAGCCTGCTTCTTCCTCTCCCACTCCCCCTGCTTGTGTTCCCTCTCTCGCTGGCTGTCTCTATCTCTGTCAAATAAATAAATAAAATCTTAAAAAAAAAAAAAAAGATAAAAAAAAAAGACAATAATGAAGAATTTGATATGAAAATCACCATTTGAAACCCTATAATTTGGCATAACTTTAATTACAAATATACCTATATCTAATAAATTAAACTGAAGTGGGACCAAAAATGCCTGAGAGAAAAAAACCAAAGAAAATGCATACCCCATTTATCAGCTGTTAAACCATAGGATACTTCCTAATTCATCTCATTTCTCAATGTCTCCAAAAATTCAGTCTTGTGAAAGAAAGTGCGAGCAATAGGATTGAAGAAAGGACTTTCTACTTCAACAGGGTCTATAAGTAAAAACATTATATAGTCAGAGATAAAAACCGTTTCTGTGTCCTCAAGCCACAGTTATTTCACTGGAACTGGTCAATGCCCTCGAAAGATTTTCATTCACTTTGCCTTTTAGTTGTACAGATCTAAGCTTGAAAACCATTACATGCATATCCCTTAGCACATGAATGAAGACCCATGTTAATTAATAACTGGCGTTGGTCATGCTCCTTCCCACTCAGGTTGCCAAGGTCGCCAGCTCTGACTCCATGTCAGCCAAGTGGCTCAGCTCGATTTCATTGCATGGACAGAACCCTTTACACATAACTGCCTGGCAAACTCATGCCCTTCCCCCAGAGTATAGATAGTTCAGCCCAAACCTACCATCAACTCAAATGCAAATGATGGCAAGTTAATCATGCTGTCTCTATAAACAAAGAAGAGCACATCAATTTTCATAATATCATTTTCTATTTCCAGTATGAACATCTCAGTAGTCTTTAATCAAGTCGTAATTTCTGAGTTCGTTGCAGTCTCCTGGGCCTCGGAACGGTGCTTCGGGGCATGAAGAGAACGGCTGGGATAATATGCTAGAGGACACGGGCAGCTACAGTAGCGTACGCCGCTCTGGGCACCCCTGGCTCCTCGAGTCCCTCTCTTCTACCTCCTTCAGCTCCCCAAAGATTGAGTTAGCGGCTTGGGTAACCTTCTGTTTCCCAATTTCCCTAACAATATTTTATCAGGAGCTTGATACTCATTTTACTAATTGCTAATTAACCAAGACCAATCCCTTAAGAATCTTTGACAATGTAAGTAAAAAAAAAAAAAAAAAAAAAAAAAAAACCTCACTTCCTCTTCTTGTACAAAGTGTGGGACAAATGCCTTATGCCTTACTTCAATGTTGAGCTGAAGGTTATACATAAGAAATGTATATAACTCAGATGCCATGATGGCTCTCGAGTACTAAGGGAACAATTAAGATTCCCTATTAAGAGTCCATGGCCTACTGAAAATTTCAGAACCTCTGTGTGGCATACAAAAGTGCTAACAATAGCTGAATTAAAGGTTACATACCACCTAACCACAAGCTTTCAACAAATTATTGCAGAAATAAAGAGCCACCAGTTAGGATATAAAATCTAAATAAACATAGCAGATATTCACCTAGTTTAGTTTCTTTACAAAATGAATCAGTGGCTGTTGTAAAAATGTTACCATTTCTATGGGCTTTGAATGGTAAAAAATGGTTTATGCAAGGCACTCAAAATATCCAATCGCCAGCAAAGTTCAGTTCAGTGGTAATACACATGATGATCATCAATTATGAAATAAAAATTGAATTAAATTCAGTAAACCTCTCTATCATGGAAGAAACATTTTTGGACAGAGTACGGTTGATCCTGGATCAGCAGAACCACAGGGAATGTCATGATATTGTTTAGGGTGGGAATCTGATTAAATCACATTTCTCCAAAACAGAGAGGTGGGAAGGGAACAAACGGGGATATGTAGTTTGAGAAACATGTAATTCTAGGCATTTTATATCTATCATCTAAATATATTGTCTCAGAGAGCCTGGGTGGCTCAGTCAGTTAAAGGTCTGCCTTCATCTCAGGTTATGATCTCAGGGTCCTGGGGTTGAACCCCTGTCTGGGCTTCCTACTCAGCAGGGAATCTGCTTCTCTTTCTCTCTTTGCCCCTCTTCCCTGCTCATACTCGCTCTCTCTCAAATAAATAAGTAAAATCTGAACTTTATTCTTTCAACAAAACAAGCAGTATGTCTGATTATTTCTTCCTATTTTTATTTGTAAGTTGAGCTTAGTAATGTGGAAGAAATCTGCTTTATCCAGAATGATTCTGTTAATCAAGTTCCAGAAAACCTCATTCTACATGCAGTCACATGTTATGGAACCATGGGGCAATGTTTTGGCAAACACCTAAGGTATTTTTTAAGTAAAACACAATTTTTACTTTCCAGAAGATACAACAAAATTTTCAAAGCTCATATGAGTAGGAAGCAAAATACACTTATGAGTATTTCATATTAACATTACCTATATTAAATGATTTCTCAAATTAAAAAAAGAAGGAATAACCAATAGATACCCATAAGCTTCCTATGAAGATATAAAAAAAAAAAAAGTGGACGTCTGGATCCTTATTGTTCTAAAAACAAAGACACAGAGAAGAGAGTGCGTATATCATCCAAAATCATGCCAGTCATTCTTTATTTACCATCCTTAAAGTATTGAGATCAGATAAATCAAGGTGTACTTAGTCTACATACAAAGTCTATGTCCTAGTTTGAGACCCCAGAAAGATGTTATTAGAAACAACCCCAAAAATAGAGGTATCTTGCTTTCAAAAGTTTTCCAATACAATGGAGTTTGATAGTGAAACTAACCCAGGTGTTTCTTTTTTGTTTAGTCATTCTTTGGAATGCAACCCAAGGGCTCAGACTATTGCTCCTAGAGCATTGCAAGGAAGTGAACCCATGCATTAGGCAAATCGGATTATTATAAATGGCCAAACCTTCTTGAAATACTTCACATCTGTGATGTGTGCTAGGTTAAATGGAAATCTCACACAGAAGAAAATACAATAGCCAAGACTTTAGTCATTTCATATTAATGACCTTCTTTCTAACCAGTTCTCAAAAAAGAAAAGAGGAACCATCTCTCTAACTGTGGAATCTAGCAAGCAAACACCATGAACTTGCACTGCCAGTGAGAAGACATGATGAACTCCAGCTCAGAATCATATTGAATCAGGTTCAGTTCAGGACATAAAATGAAATGAAAAGCCCAAACTAATTAGATTGTAATGAGCAGTTCATATGCCTTATGTTGTTTTATCACGTGCAGTAGGTGCTGTAGCCCTACAGTGAATGACTTCAAGCAAGTCATCAGCTTGTACTGTGTTCAAGAATGCTAATCAGAAGGAAAGGGGTCTTTTTATGATATGCTCGAAGAAAGCAAGATTGATTGTAGCTTCTTGATCAGAGCAGCGCCAGAGGAATGGCTTTATCTCTATTAAACTTCACTTGCGTTTCTGGAAAGCATGGAGTGTCCTAATGAGACAGGCAGAAATAAAGGAGCTCATTAGTATGAAATTGCTAAAGTTGAAGTGTCATGTTGCAAGTTGGAAGCTGATATTCTGAAGAATTCAGAGTCTGGGTTTGAAACTCAAATGTCAGTGACAGGTACCATTTTGGTTTTCCTCAGCCTATGATTCCCTCATCTCAGCTACCACATTACTGTTCAGGGAATTTTTAATTCTGAGGCCACAGGAGCCTTTACTTATATCATGAAATAACTCATATTAGAAGGAAGGAAGGAAGGAAGGAAGGAAGGAAGGAAGGAAGGAAGGAAGGAAGGAAGGAAAGAGAAAGAAAGAAAGAAAGAAAGAAAGAAAGAAAGAAAGAAAAGAAAAGAAAAGAAAAGAAAAGAAAAGAAAAGAAAAGAAAAGGAGAAAAAGAAACCTATAATTTTTCAGAAACCTACAATTTTCATAAGGTCCCAAAGTGATTTTCATTGTACCATGGCTGAGTGAACCAGATTAAGCTAATTAAAGAGAAGCACAAACAAACAAAAGTAGTTTCCTTTTTGTATGCAAGTCATTTGCCAGTTTGTTTTTGATTCATTACTTACCCTTCCTCTGCTCTGCTTCCTATCTCTGGGAATGACATTCCCCAGGTTCCTGTGCCAACTGGATTTCGGTAGGTTTGGCCAAGGGGAGGCACTGGCAAAATCCTGGGAGAAGAAAATGATGACAAAGTCACAGTATATATTTTTTTTCCTGTCTTTCTCAGCTTTTATTTTCACCTGTGGCAATGATTCTATCTTTTCAGTGATTCTGGCTCCATAGGAAAAATTCCTCTCTCAGTGATCTCGGGTCCCGTAGGAGAGTCCCCACCTGGGAATCTAGTATCTAGTTTCCCAAGGGCAGTCCTCATCTTTAAACTGTGAAAAAAATACCACCTCCTTGTCCTTCCTATCCTTGGGGTAGTAGGGACTTCCTACTGTTTCTAATTTCTGGATCTCCTCACCATCACCTTGCCAACATTTTCATCATTTATGTAACCAACTCCCTGTATTAAATCACCTCTGTTTGAAATACCTAGAGTGGTTTCTGTTTTCCTGCCTGAAAAATTACTGATAGAATGGTTTTATTCAGAATGTTTCTCCTCAGGAGTAACATTCCCTTTGAAACTATCCTCATGAGAAAATATTCAAGGGAAGAATAAAGAGGTAAAAAAGGAAGAGTTACTTAAAAAAAAAAAAAGCTTT
The DNA here is from genome assembly GCF_002007445.2 of Ailuropoda melanoleuca. NCBI lineage: Eukaryota > Metazoa > Chordata > Mammalia > Carnivora > Ursidae > Ailuropoda > Ailuropoda melanoleuca. The sequence continues at coordinate 115,646,132 of NC_048219.1, forward strand.
ACAGGAGCCTCTTTATCTGACAATTCTCCCACAATACTGCTATGGATTTGTGCATCTGCTGCAAGTGACAATTGCAGTGACGTGACAATTAGGAGTCCTTAAACATTTGAATGTCTGCACACTTTTAACCTTCTGCAGATTTTCTGTAAATAATTTGCTTACATTCTATTTAACTACCACTTAATTTGCCGCTAAAATTGTTTTTCATATCCATATTCAACATCATCTCTCTGATATTTTTGACACAACATATACTAAATTTCATTAGCAATATCTAGGTAGAATAAAATAATTGTGGAATAAATTTCAAAGTAAAAAATGAAAGATTTCCTGACTATATGAGTTGCAAGATATATTTTAGGTCAGAAAAGAGAGACAATAGACATCCCCCCTCCCCCGGCCTCCAATTTTTTTTGCAGCCCATCTCCTATTTGAAGAATTTGAACCAATGAGAGAAGACTTATTTGTGATTTAAAAAGAAGAAAACTGGGTAAATATTTAGCCTATCTTGAAAGAGCCTTCCTAATAGTGAATATTTACATTTCCACATAGTTGGAATTTTCTCACAGTGATTTGGCAAGTATAAATTATCCTTGCCCTCAAGACTCCCAAGTTCCACATGTAGAACTCAATAGTTGCATTTTTAAAGGGCTGCAGTCTTATTATTAACAATTTATACTGGTTTTATACATGAGTATTCTTCCTGTTACTGCAGTTACTTTACGTTTACATTAAATAATATTAACGCAGGAGGTCCTTCATCACTTGCTGATGCCAAAGTTATCATAGCCCCAAAAGCCTATTTTGAAGTCCTCTCACCAAAATTCATTTATACATCAGAAGTGCCCAAGAGAGGGCTATAGTGGCAAATTGCCCCAGGTTTTTCAGTAATGAAAATACAGGCCCTTCGTTTTTAATGTGGAGGGTTGGCCAACAAATCATGTCGACCTGCAAACAGTGAGCCATCTGACTGCGCCTCCATAATAAGCCTGGTGAGCTCTGTGCTTAGCATTTCCTAGCTTGACTTTTGCTCATCACCTCTCTTCAATACAGCATCTTATGAATGCCCAGGTAACCTTTTGAATTTAAACTATGCCTTACAAGATCAACCTGAGGTGATGGTCTTGATCCACAGGAATTTTCCCTGGGGCTAGAAAGATCCAAGAAAGATTAGAACCACTTTCAATAAAAGCCTCAGCCTCAAAGAAGCTGAGAAATTTAACTAGCAGTCCTTTCCAGATGCCTTTCCTCTGAAAAGGGGTGTTTTCGTTTCCTTAGGCTCCCATAACAAAATACTACAGACTGGTTGACTTAAACAACAGAAACTAATTTTCTCAAAGTTTTGGGAGCTAGAAGTCCAAGATCAAAGTAATGGCAGGGTTAATTTCTTCTGAGGCCTCCCTCCTTGGAGTGCAGGCGGCCACCTTCTAACTGTGTTCTCACATGGTCTTTTCTCTGTGCATATACATCCTTGATGTTTCTCTGTGTTTCCAAATTTCCTCTTCTTTAATAAGGCCTACCAGATTGGATTAGGGCCTACCCTAAAAATCCCATTTTTGACAGAATTAACTCTTTAAAGGCCCCATCTCTAAATCAGTTACATTTGGTGGTAATAGGAATTAGAGCTTCAACATATGAATGGGGGGGGGGGTGGCAGACACAATTTAGCCCATAACAATGAAACTAGAGAAGTTTGTCTTTGTTTGCCCTACACTTTCTTTTCTGCAAGCTATTCTTCCCTTTGTGGTTCCCTCATTCTTAAAGATCCTTTACTCTTCAGTTCTGCCAAAATTTCTTAGTATAGGGCATGAAAATTTCATGTTACACTATGATTTAAATGATAGCCAAGTCTTACGTATTAACTTTTTCAAGTATGTTTGCTTTGAAATAGGGATTGAGCATTAATCAGAAAGAATAAAATTGCATTTGTGAAATTAGAGTCACTAGCAAGGTGAACCCAGGTGATATTTTGTGTCTTTCCATAGCCTCTGAAATCACATAACATCTGGAAGCATCTCTGTCACCTACTCATAAAGTCAGCTTTGGTCCTTGGCCTCCTATACTATCATCATTATCATTCAAGCCTACCTAACATTTTCTTTATTATTGTGCATTTACTGAGTGTCAGTGGGATGCTACATCTAAGGAAGCTGCTAAAAGTTGGTTAAGTAGTGCTTGAATACAAATCTCCAACCCAGAGCTGCTAGAAATTATGTTTATGATTCAATAAATGGGGTTTTTTGACTATTGCCCAAACTGTGCCCCAGCATGACCTGGGTGGACTAATCCTGCTAGGGGTGCTATTTTTGGATGTCATAAATCTAAGCTTCTGGCTATTTCTAGTCATTAAACATGCCATGGAACTTTTCATAACACTAAGGGTTTGTAATCCCCAGCTTCTGGCCAAATTCCAACTGGAATAATTACATTCTGCTTACTGTACCTAAATTCTCATATGGAAGTTTGAGACACTCTTTTATTGTATCATCTCCCCAATTAAACTGTGATCTACAGAGTGTGCTGTACGGTTTCTAACGTGGGAGAATGCATGCATTATACAATCCTGTAAGTTGTATTTCTGATCAAACTCAACTCAGCCATTACATTTCTTCAGGCTCTTTGTAATAATTTTAAAGCCAAAATACAGCCGATAAGTACTAAATTTTATGTTGTCTTAAATCACAGGGAGTAGAACCCAAGAGTTCACCATAAGAGTCTCTTTCCTAACAACAGGAAAATAGAGCCTCTTTGCCTGAATTTCATTATTGTTCACATGGTTGCTTGGGAATTCGGTTTCAAGTCAGAAACACACAAAATGTTATAGGCAACTTGAATTCATTAGGTTCTTTTGATTATATGGGAAGTTAAGAAGAATGAAAGCCTGGTCTTCCAGTACACCATACCCACATGAGTAAAGTTTCCAGTTTATAGTTAGAGAGGAAAAAGAATACCAATTTTTCAAAGGTCTGGTCACCTAACATTCAAAAGATAAACAAAACGAAGGAGTTCCTAAAACCTAAAAGGTCTTTAAATGGGCCAAAAGTAACAGCTGCTCTTGCCAGAGGAGGGTCTGGCAGGCATCTAGTCTCAAGGTCAAGGGATGGCATGGAGAACCAGAAACACTGGCACCAGACAAGGATAGCAGTAGAGGGCACTGCAATAGAGACTAGTAGCTTTTTGCCAGTCTCAGCTTCACAGATGAAAAGAATTCGACTTGTTACCATAAAACAGCAACAGGAAGTGCAGTGGAGACAGGCAGGAGGGCTTTTGTTGTCATCACCATTCCAGTGGCCTGGGATCTCTTGGGCAGGTTGGACAGATCGCTGATCCTTTTCAATTAAGATGTAGGAAATGTGCTTTGCAAAACGTGTAGACTTATATTTGGATTGTGATTCCTATTCAGATGATTTCAGGAAGTTCATGTGTCTGACCAGCTGTCCCAGGTGAGGCCTGCATCCGCACTGTCCCACCAGGACTGAGCAACCAAACCAGTGGAAGAATACCTCTAGGACAGAATGGAATGGTGTTTCTTTGTAACCCTTTCAACTCTTACATCAAGAACATGGAATTTATGGGGCGCCTGGGTGGCTCAGTCAGTTAAGCCCTGTCCCCCATCTCTCTCACTCTCTGAAAAAAAGAAGAAGAACACATACCTTATATATCAACTTGCATCCCTTTACTACATGTGGAGCCCTGATTCTCTTGTTTCATGTACAGGGACAGTGGGAAACAGAAATTCTGGAGCCTTGAAAATCATTTACAAATTGATTTTTCTCCTACTAAATTTTGTTTTAATACTATCAAAATAACATTCCTACATGACTAGACAGAACTCCAAGTGACATGGATCTCCAAATACTGATTGAACAGATTTCCTTCTGGTCAATAGGATAGTAAATAGCATGTCTCACCAAATTCAGATGTAAAAGAGACTTGATGTAAACAGAGATAGCGCTAAAAATAGAGATACAAAGCTTTAAAGAACCAGTATATATTTGGTGTTTTATTGTACATTTAATTCCAAGAATTTTCACCCCTTCTCAAGAAAACAGAACAAACTGGAAAACCATGGAAATGTATTTGGTGAAAGCCTAAGAGTTACATTCCCATTTAAGCTGTTTCCACATTTTCCCCTCTTCAAATTTTGAAGCACTGTCTTTAAAATTGTTACATACCCAGAAGGGTTGGCAGAATTAGGACTGGAATAAAATAGGATACGATTTGTAAAATCGTAAAATCATCTTCATATATTTGAATAAGGTACGCTTCCCCCTCTCAAACTTACTCTGTAAAATGGCTCTTATAGCAGTTGTTAACACCATAGTGTGAATATGAGGCAATGTGCTATCTCTCTCAGTAATATTTGCATTTTGGATCTCATTTCTAATTGTGGAATGAAATAATCTGTTCCAGATAAAAGAATTTTAAGTTTAAGCCCAGAAATTATTTTTGAGCTCTACTTGATCACCTTTTTTTGGTAGCTTGAAGGGAAGACGCACAGAAAGTAGTTTTTCTTGAGAGAATATTCTCTTCCTGCCAATTTTGCTTTACAAAACTACATTGTTTTACATTATGTATGTTAATCAATGCACTTGGAGACTGTAGGGAGCTGGAAGGACTTAGAGCTGGAAGGACTTTAAAGTTTATCTAATCCAATCCCCTCATCTAGAGATTTTAAAATAATAAATCTACAGCTGTCTTTAAACTAATCTTTGATACAAACAACTCACTGTTTCATAATGGTCTTTCTTCTAGATGAATATCTTTCAGTGACATGATTAGTAAGTGTCACTAGTATATGTGTCTTTGTATCTAGACGTGTCCACGTGCACAAGCCCAGAGATACAGCCCTTGAGGTGATGCTATGGAACCACCCACATGGATTATGTGCAGTGAGTAGCTTTTTCCAGTATGGTGATAGATTTGCTTTAAGCAATGCGTGAGCTCTAATCTCATCTCCCTATTGGCCAGTAGTAGACATGTGTGCCACAGGAGGCTGGGGTCAACGATGAAATGGACCCTTGAAAGAAAGAAGTTGACAGGGCCACATGGGAAGAGCCCTTGGTCTGAGCTTCATTAGAACAGTGCTCTAACCAAGAAGCTAACCAGTCGCAGATATCCATAAATAGACACACACCCATTTTAAGATGAAATCGCTTAACCATCATTGGCCCGCTTTTCAGCAAATGAATGTTAACGCATTATCAAGTTTCCAAGCAATTATTCAAATCATTAGAATGTACTAGATTTCTCTTTTTCTGTTACTAAAGAGTGTGTTGAGTTGTTGACTGGTGATGTGAATGAGCAACCTAAGGAGTGGAGTGGAATTTATTCTTATTATTAATAACAGACTTCACGTAGGCCCTGGCATGATGTACAAGGCTTAACGCTCCAAAGCTAGAGATCACAAGTTACCCATGACATGATGGAATTTGTTTTTTAATGAGTGTATTTCATCTTAACTCATGTTGTCATGTGGAGCCATGATGTCACCTAAATGTAGTTAAAAGCCATAAAAGGTGCCATATTCTCCTACTAAAATATTATTAGCATTTTACTAGGCTCCTGTATCCTATAATAAGAGGCAAAGAGAGAATCCAGATTTCTACATTTCTCTTTTTCTACAATAGAAATGAACTTAGCATGCTTTCAAGAAAAGACTACAATAGCATGATTATATAACAAAGGGGATATTATTCAGGATTTTGACAGAAAAAACTCTGAAAATAAAATACAAACAACATATAATTGTCTGAATCTTAATAGACTTAAAATTTATCTACTTTAGGAGCTCCTGGCTAGCTCAGTCAGTAGAGCATGAGATCTTAGGGTTGTGAGTTCAAACCCCACACGTCGGGTGTAGAGATTACTTAAAAAAAAAATCTTTTTAAAAAAAGTTATCTACTTTATCTATAAATCACATGTTTTGAGTACGAATATATCTTGAAGAGGTGCATGTAAGATCATCCCCAACTCTTGGTTAGACACTGATGTCCCAACCTTGTCATTGTTGTTTTCAACTATGGTGCATTTGCCTAAGAAGGACATATTAAGCAATATCATTCATAATATAGGAAAAAATATGCCAATAGCTTGCCAGAGGGCCAGAAGCCCACAGCCATCCCATGAGGTCTGATCCAAAGCCAGCCCTGAACAGGGCCCTGTGTCATTTGAGGAGGGTAGGACTGCCCAAGACCTTAAGTCAGCCTCAAGCCTGCAGAAAAATGACCCAGATCTTCACTGCAATATATATTTCCAGGATATCCATTCCAGAGAATATTTCTTTTTCCGTGGAAGATCCACTGTGCTCTAAGTCACAGGTGACATCATAATGTAGAACTCCATGTAACCAGAGGGTTTAAACACAATTCTACATGTTCAAAGTGCTGGGCAAAATTTGTTTACTTAAGAGTGTTTCATGTTTAGGGGCTCCTGTGTGGCTCAGTCAGTTAAGAGTCTCCCTTAGGCTCAGGTCATGATCCTGGAGTACCGGGATCGGGCCCCGCATCGGGCTCCCTGCTCAGTGGAGAGTCTGCTTCTCTCTCTCCCTCTACCCCTCCCCTGCTCATGTTCTCTCTCTCTCTCTCTCTCTCTCTCTCTCTCTCAAATAAATAAAATCTTTAAAAAAAATATTCCTTGTTTAACAACGTAGTTGACATTACCACCATTTTCATTCACTTTTATTCCAAATGCACCAAGAGCCCAGCAGGAGTTGATTGATGAGTTTCCTGAGTCAAGAAACAGAGTGAGTCATACAGAAAGCTTAGAAACAAAACATGTCTATTTGGGCTAGTATGCTAAATTTAGCTAATGGCTTTAATTCAATCATCTTAAGTATAAGTTGGGAGAAAGAGATACTTTGAACAGGTGTGAAAAAGATGGACCAAGTCAACTCAATAGCTTTTGAGGTCTCTTGAATTCATTCCTACCAAAGTAGCATCATTATTTATAACTATTGGATGTAAGGTTACTCTCTAGATCCAAAAGGAGTGACTTCTGGAGAAAACAGAACAGTACTGACATCCATTAATTCAGATAACTAAAATCTAACCACCATGCAAAATACGTTGGTTAATTTGTTTGCCATACCCAGTTTTAGTTGAAATTGTCCTGTATCATAGTTCCCTACATAGGAAATAGCATTAGGCTATTTTGTACATAAGAATGTCCACTGATTCCACCAGTAATGAAGACCACTGGCCAGAAAGAAACCAATAAAGTTCTTTCTTCTAAAAAAAAATTTTTTTTTAAGGAGATGCATTCGGACAGTGGTGGTTGTTACACCTGATGGATCATGGGTGGAGCCAGGATCTGTGACCATGTTGGGTCATGCTCAGAATAGCTAAGCCGAGATATTCTCTCAAGTAAGAGCCTGCCCTACCTTGAATGGAGGTTTTCATGAAATGAAAATGCCTTGATGAAAAAGGCACACATAGCTTCCAGTGTTCAATCCTAGAAATACCCAAACTTTTTAAAAAGAATATTTGCAGACTAATAAAATAATAAAGGCCTTATATGCAAAGAGAGCAAGATGAGTTTTGAAATTCAAGGACAAATTAAATCTAAAAATCGAAAAACGTAATTTATTTAGTGTTTCCCTTAAATAAACACATGAATGCAGTGTATGCCAGCAATAGTGATAACACCAAAGAGAATTAACAACTAATTTTGCAAAACTTATTTGGCTGTTTCATTTGTGTAAACACTGTTAGTACACTTCATCCCGTGTTGTAGTTTATTGGACAACTAAAACTTCAATGCCGTGATACTAGCCAAGAGGCTCTGGAATAGAAGTGCTAGGAGACCCCTCTGGCTAAATTGGAGATAGTTGCAATGCCATTGAATGATGTGCACATGATTTTGCAGAAGTAACACCAACACCAGGCATTTGCAAATGAGCCAAATTCTCCAAAACTTCGACACAGGGAAAACGTTTAAGGATAGAAATAGAAAACTATGCTTGAAACTAAAAGCAGCCTTGCAAGTAATTACATGCCTACTTGCTCAGGGTGATAAATTACACTTGCTCATGCTTTTTATACTTTTTCTATGACTTATGAGACGATTATAGGTAATCTTTTTCCTTCCATTGATGCTAGTAGAGTTGCATCCAGGCCATACGTGTTAGTCTGGAATAAAACAACTTTGAGTGTGATCTGGAGCCAAGACAGGTGGTGAGGGAATGCAGGAACTAAGACGTTAGACTGAAAAATGGGGGTAGGGGGAGGGCAGTGGAGTAGAGAATCATTGAAGACCAGTTCACGCAACTGGTAGTGCAGCTGTGCGTAATAAAATTCAACTGTGATCAAAATTGCAATTGACAACCTGAAGACAAATGGAGAGCCAAGAGACAGACAGCTCATTGAGAAAGCTTGGCACCCAGGGGTTTAGCCAGAGCACCATGCAAGGAAAATAGAATACAGATGGAAAGAAAAGTAGCTGAGGAGTGGTGAGAGGGGACTGTAAACATCAAGTTCATCAGGTGAACTTCAAGGCATTGTGATGGGCATGAGACTATGTCTGCTGGGTTCAGAAAGGGTCTTCTGGGAAACAGGCAAGTACCCTACTGTCCTCAGCATGAACATGACTTTCTCTCATAGCCACACAATTCCAGTGACCATCTTTCCACTGCCTTCGCAGGTAAATTGCAGTTTGCTCCAACGCAATCCTCCAACCTAGCCATCCCCATCCAGAGGTCTTTCGTGGCCAGCTGTTCTTTCAGAGTCGCCATGGCACTGTTAACCTCCTAAGCAAAGGATCATTTTTTACAAATCACTCAAATATGAATTCTGTTGATATTTGTCTTATAATCCACAACATTTTGGGGGGTTAGGGTGGGAGGGAGCCTTCAATTGCTAGGACGTCTACCTCAGTTCATACCTTGATTTTGTCTAGCTTTGGCCTAGCAAAGTCATGTCCACTGTGTCTGTTGTTTTTATGTGAAGTTATTCCAATGACTTCGTAGGAGTTTCATCTTGGTTTTCTCTTAGTTTTAGAACTTAAAATTTAAAGAGGTGTTTGTGGACAGTTAGCATGACATCTCTTTCCTGTAGGAAATCCTTCAGAAGCAATCTTGATTCTGTAAGACTCAATCTTACTGTCCACCATGGGAGAGGCCTTGCTGAAAGTTCTTTTTATGATAATGATTCACAAATTGCTCAATTTTCCCCACTCCTATTTGTTGGAGAAATACACATAGAACCTCTTCTTTCTGATAGATGATAGCCATTTCTTTCATCTTTTCTTCTACACGTTAAATCATCCTGGTTCCTCCTCTCATTTAACTTACAAGATAATTTCTATAATTTCCACCACCCTAGCCATCTTCTCTGCACATGCTACAGTCTGCCAATGCTCCTCTTCAAATGGGCAACCCGGACACAATATTCTGGTGTAGACCAAGCAAGACTGAGAATCAAGGGATCATAATTTCCCACGAAATAGATATTTTTAAAATCTATGCAACCTAATCTTGCTAGCTTTCTAATAGATGCATTATACTCTCAGTTCATGTTGAGTATATCATTAACTAATTTTTCCTCAACTCTTGTTTCTCCTACATGGTCAGTACCTATTATTTTCTATTTGCTGAAGATAACCATGTGAATAAAGGAGGATTATGACTTAATGTTCAAATATGACCCAAAAGAACAATGCAAAATCAACAGATAGACCTGTGCCAAACCCAAAAACTTAATTAATGACAGTCATCCTTTACCAAAGAATGCCACATATCATTTGTTCAACTTATTTCCATCTCACTGGGGAAGAGACAATTCGGGGGTGGGGGAGAGGTGGGACGGCATGAACACAGTGCGGGTGATAAAGGTGTATCCAACAAACGGCAAGCTTTTCAGCTGGATAGAAAAAAATCCATAGGATTAGTAGGAAATGTCTGGAAAGATAAACCTGGACAATATTGCAGGGCATATTAAAAAACAGATGGTGGCATTTCATCTTTACTCAGCAGGCATTGGGGAGAATTTAATGATATTTGAGCAAGTCAATGACATAATAAGATAAACAACTAATATTCATATAGCAAACAGATATTATAAACTAATTCTTGCAGATAGCATCTCATTTAATCAGAACCCTGGCCTAGAAAGAGTACTTCAACAGTGACGGGAAAGGTAGGGTCAGAGGCAGGAAAAGCCATGCAAGCTAATGTGGTTTTCAACAAAGAAATCATGAAGTCTTTAACCAAAATAGTGGTGTCTAGAATAAGGAAAAAGAAAAGCCAAGATGCACTTGACAATGATGAAGAAGAAGCTAGATTTGGTAACTTATTGATTGTGGAAGCAACAAGGAAAAGGAATCAATCATGACTACACAATTTTAATCTTAAAAGCTAGGAGAATGGTAGTTCTCTTAATAATAGTGGGGGGGGAAACAAAAGAAGCTAGGACATTTTTTGTGGGGTCGGAAAATGACGGATTGGTTCTGGATGGCTTATCATGAACATGTTCTGGGACATCTAAATAAGAAGGTTCCAGACCAGAGAGTTACATGTGTGACACTTTGCAGTCATATTGTGATTAGAGGTATTAAAGATATAGAATATCTAAATGAAGTTATAGAAAAACATGAGAATTCCAAAGGAGAAATGGTTGATAGAGAAGGGAAGGGTATTAAGAAGAACTGGCAAAAGGAAAAAGTGAAGTCAAATTGAGTTGTTTCTACAGACACTAAAGAAGGGAAGATAAGAGCAGCGAGTATGAGCTAGCAGGAGAATTTAATGTTGCAGTGAGTCTGAAAAAGTTACAGCTCTTATGACAGCCCCAAGTTGGTCCAGTTAACCACACTGGTATGAGCTCTCCAGAAGAAACTGGAATCTGCATTTTGACTTCTTCCTGCCATGAGGAAGGCAGACATATTTGCTGTGCCGGGAGGAAGTTCTCTGGACTTAGTGAACTAAAGTGTGGTTTCAAGAGGCAGTTAGCACTGTTCAGAACTAAGTGTCCTGCTGGAGAATCCAAAAACAAGTGATAATGAGAAATCCAAAAGGTAGAGATATTGGAGGCACATATCAAGGGTGTTCATCAATCAGGAGTTAGGAGAATGTTCATGATTAGGCTGCAATGCAGGGGTGGGTTCTATTCCCTGGTGGACGTTGCAGTAACAAGGTAAGCTCCAAATACTAGAGGGCGTGAGCTTCTAGACAGAGTCTAAAACATTGATTCTAGTACAAGAAAGAAAATGACGAGTCAGCAATTGGGCAACTATTATGAGAATTTTTAGTAAAGTCAAGGCTAAAAGAGGATCAAGGATTGCTAATGGCTTAGTCCTAGCACAATGGGCTAGAAATCTCTAGCCCAAATTTCTGCCTAAGGTTAGGATGGTTTCTGGAATCTGGAGCAAGTTCAAACCTGCAGAGGCTTCCAGTGGCCACAGCTATGAAGACCTTCCAGATTGCAGCAACTGAATTTGACAATGAAATGCTTAGGAATGTCTATAGGAATAATCGCTTCAACCAGGATATATGGCAGCTGGTGGGAAAACCAAATTGCAAGGTATAAAGGCATGAGCAAGTGAAAAGAATGTAGTAGATGGAAACAACTAACTCTGATGGAAGTTTGTTCTCTAAGAGAGAAAGGGGGGAGAAGGAGAGGAGAGAGAGACAGAAATTGGGAAAGTAGTAAGGTCCAGAGCAAGTTTTCTGTTTGTATCTCTGGGTGATAAAAACTAAAACATCTGTCAACAGAAAGAAGGAGCCACTGGAAAAAGGAATCATTCTCGAAATTGTAGGCTCTGGAAGCTGAAGAGAAGGCAATGAGGGCACACAAAGTGTGTCCAGGCAAGCGGCCAGTGTGCAGTTGCCTACTGAGGAGAGACCCTGGGCAGAGAGTACCAGACAGGAGTCCAACAGCCCGCCAGTTAGTCCTAACACCTCCCTTGGCTCACAGTGCTAGCCTTCCCTCTGAGCCTCTATTCCCTCAGGAATAGGGAAAATGGCCTCGATCCTTCTGGCTTATAGGTGATCAAAAACAGATAGAACATAAAGTCATGAAGGGGAAGAAGAAGGACAAAGAGAAAGATCCGAGCAGCCCCCTGGTTCTCAGGAAATGAGGAAGGAACATAAGCCGATACTGGTGATGGTGGGGTCACAGAGGTACCAGAGTAGAATGAAAACCAGCCAAAGGAATGCCAGGGTACAGAAAGGCCATGAGAGACCACTCAGCACAGTGGCGAAAGCCTTGGTAGGCAGGCCCGTTCTGGATTCTGGCTCAGCCACTTGTAAGTTATGGGACCTTGGACAAACTACTTAATCTCTCTAAACCTGCTTCCTCATCTGTAAAATGAGGATAATGTGGCCCTTGTGATTGGCATAAGAAAGTAAGCAATTAGTGAAGGAATTCAATAAGATACATGTATACAGCACTTACTATATCGCCAGGCCTGCAAGTGTGCTCCAGCAAGCTCGACGTGATTGAAACAAGTAAGAGAAGGGCACAACTGAGGGAAAATAATAGAAATTCATAGTGACTTCCAACCACTAGAGTTTCTTAACTTACCCCTGCACTGTCATCTTGAAATATGGAAAGATAGGGTGATTAACGAAGAGGATTCATAAGATAGTGGAAGCAGAGCAGGACGTTAGAGTTTCCCGAGGCTGCTTTCCAGAAGCAGCCCAGTGACTGAAGGACAGACCGAGAACAAAAAGGGGAAGGCCACTAGATGGGGAGGCCAGAGGACGTTCATGATTCCAGGGGCCAAAGGCCTGGGGAGTATGAATCTCCAGCTCAAAAGGGATTGGGTGAAGGATGAGGTTTGGAAGAAGTGGTCAGGAGAAAGGCGTAATAGAAAAAAGTTGTAAAAAAGACAAAGACAAAGAAATAGGAAAAAAGAGACAAAGCAAGATACAAAGACAATTTCTGGAATGATAGATCCAAAAAACTGTATTTTCTAACAAATTCATTTTATTGTGGGTTTTTTACTTCCTGACTATTTTGCCACCTGCATGTATTATTGGTTAAATCAAAATACTGAGTAGAGACAAAGACAAAGTCAACAAAACACAAATACAGGAATTAGAAAGGAAGTAGCTCACAACATGACTTGGCCTCTCGAGTCCTTATCTTGAAGAGGAGGGAAAGTCAAGTTCTCAGACACACAGAGGCCAAGGTCCCTCACCCTGTACTGTGCATGTTTGCCTTTCTCATAAATTCAAAGTGGCGTTCCCAAGTATTTTCAGTGCTGATGACGGGATAACCATATAACTAAGCCTGGTTGAAAACCTCCATCTACATTCATGAGCAATTGCCTTCCTCAAGGGCCAGGCGCCGTTCAACACAGTCTTATTTAATCCCCGCCATAAGACCCTAGGAGAAAGGGACTGTGATTTCGCACATTTTACAGATAACCAGAGCCTGGAGATGTAATGTCACCTGCCCAAAGTCACTGAGCCAGGTTACAGCAGAGCCGCCAAGAGTGACTCCTCCGTACACGCCCTTAACGGTCATAGGGAAATTTCAAAACACAGGCAAATTCTCAGTAAATAGCTTTATATTTTTCATTGAGAAGAAAATGCGTGAATCATAATTGTTTCTTCTCATAAAATTTCACTTCATGCAATTCTAACAGCCCATCTTTATCTGAGTAACTTCTGATATTCCCTTGTAGCTTTAGAATCTTCTCTGGAAGAGTGTGTTTGGAGGTCCGAGGTGGGAAAATTAAAATAAGATGGTAACTCCAAAACATCGTACAAAAGTTGCACAGCATTTCAGTTTTCCAGATAGCAAATATTGGAAAACTTAGCTATAAAGTCCTAAAAATGTAATTGTAGCTTGGTAACACTATTAAATATGTATACTGTGGTCTTTTTGACAATTGTATTAATCCTTTTACAAAGCCTTCAGAAGTTCCATCACAGAAGCATGGATGCTGTTTTGATCTATTTATTACTCTTAAGTGTTCAGAGAACTGTCCCTATTTTCTAATTAACACTTTTAAAGATAAAAAGCCATGTATTAAATCAATCTGAATGATGGTTGTTTGTGAATCCCACAAGATAAGGCAATTTGCATGTTCACTTTGTACTTACAAACTAAATCTGCACATCTCCAAAGCAGCCCCTTATAATGTAAACCTTTTGTGAGTATTTGTAACTTGAAAGAAAGTTTGGCCTACAACAGAAGCAGTGCCAATTATCTAAAGGGCTTCGTTACCGAACATGATTAAGATACAAAGATACTGGGTTGTTATTTCATATTGTTTGCTATGGAATTTGAAGAAACGACTTTTAAAAGCGCCAGGATTACAGATGACTACCTTCCTAGGGGCAGCTAACATGCAGCTCATTTCCCCCAACAGTTAACTGCTTTCCAAAGTAGCCAGTTGCCACTCAATTGGGGTAAAATTCCTTTGATATGAATTAAATTACTTGCTGATGAAATGCACCTTTCAGCGACCTGTTTGAGTTTCAGTAGATGCCGCAGCACACCGCATGATGTGAATTCCAGCATTAGTGCCAAATCACAGCAGTGATTGATTATTGGATTTTCGGTACTGATGAGTCAGCACCGTAAGATGTTTACCAAATTAGAATTTCAAGAACAATGGCACTGTTCTCATTAAATACAAGCTTTTGTTGCCGATACAGGCTATTATTTCCACATGGTTATGGTGCGGTGTGTTCACACTTGGGGCACTCATCAGATAGGGTTTCTTTGCTTTTGCAGGATCTGTCTTCATTGGGCTTTACGTGCTCGATCAACTTTGAAACCATGTGTAAAAGCCCCAGTTTTCAAAATTCAGAAAAGGATCCTTTATCTTTTCTAAACAGTTCAACCTGTGCTTTTCCCTTTGCCAAATACCTCAAGAAACCAGAAATGTTATGTGGGCTAGTGAAAATGGTATCAGATTTTTCTTTTTTTTCCTAAGGAAAATAAAAACCGGTGCCTTGCATCCATTGACCTCTCTTCAATGGTTCTGCAAACGGTAAGATGTCAAAAGAGCTTTTGAGACACTGGGTACTAGGACTGTCAGCATGTGATGCTGACTTTTCCTGGCAAAGGGCAGGTGATTTTTTTTTTCATTTCTTTATTCAAGAGTATTTGGTTTTTTGGTTTTTTTTTTTCAGTGAGAATTTGTTGACTATCCCCCGCAGGTCCAGGCCGGTGCTGGCAGAATTGTTAGAGGCCCATCAAATGCAAGCCTGAAATCCTTGTCTTCATGTAGCTTACTTTCTGAAAAAGAAGACAAGTGTAAAACAAATGACTCTGTAAACATATAAAATAATACCAGCTCACAATTTCTACAGGTGCTAGATCTATCCATTGTTATTGAAGTACTTGAAACTTCAGCAAAAGTGCGTGAAGTAAGGTTTGCTTATCCCGAGACCACTTTTGAGTTTATTCAAATAAGAAGAAGCTTCATACATTGTTCATACAACAACCGCTTCCGAGGAGCCCATGTGCAGTCTTCCTATTTAGGTTCAGTTATAAATTCTACCTAAATATAGCACTTTGCAGCACTTTATATTCTGAATCGAAATTAAAATGGCCAGAGGGTGTGTCGTTGCTGACCATTGATGGCATGTTTAGTTGTGATCCAGCCCATAGAAAGAACAACTAGACAGTCTTTCTCAGGCTTTGTCTGTCACTATTAGGTGATGATTAACAAAATCATACTTTTTTCCTTTATTGTGTCATGATTATAATGAGGCTAAGTATAGACAAATAAAACATATTAGCAACCTGGGGCACCTGGGTGGTTCTGTCAGTTAAGCATCTGCCTTCGGCTCAGGTCATGATTCTGGGGTTCTGGGATTAGGCCCCGCATCTGGCTCCCTGCTGAGCAGGGAGTCTGCTTCTCCCTCTCCCTCTGCTCCTCCCCCTCACACATGCGCTCGCTCTCTCTCTCTCGCTCTCTCAAAATAAATAAATAAAATCTTTTGGGGCTCCTGGGTAGCTCAGTCGGTTAAGCGTCTGCCTTCATCTCAGGTCATGATCCCAGGGTCCCACGATCCAGCCCCACGTGGGGCTCCCTGCTTAGCGGGAAGTCAGCTTCTTCCTCTGCCCCTCCTCCTCCTATCTTGTGTTCTCTCTCTCTCTCTCAAATAATTAAAATCTTTTAAAAATAAATAAAAAATAAATAAAATCTTTAAAGAAAGAAAAACCTATTAGCAATTCAAACCCTAAAGCAATGGATCTCAGCATTTGACTTTTGTTTCCACCGCAAAACACGTGGCAGAAGACCTTCACGCAGGGGCAGAGTGTCATGTCAGGGACGTTTAAGGATTTGTGCAATCCCGGGGCACTAGCTAAACCTCCACCGTTCCTCACTCCCTCAAGGCTGCGAATGGGAATGTGAGTGTGTGAGAATGAAATTATTGGAGGAATAACGTTGAATCTTCTGCTCTAATTTATTTTTAAGTAACTCCGTAAAAACGATTATTAATCCCAAAGTCCGTGTGAAGCGCCTCCCAAGGAATCCCAACAAGCACTCAAGCCGCAAGAGTGCATTTAGAACCACTGACCCAGATAAACGAAGTTCTTCTAAACTTAGATAATCATCTGTGCTCTGAATTTTTAGAAACTCGGTATATAGTTAAATACCAATAACCAAAGCCAGCCAATGCCATAATTTAAGCGCTTAATTTGCTTTATTACTATATAGTCTTCTCCTACTTGGCTTCCTTTCTCTCTCCCTTATGAAAGCTTGGATGGTAGAGGGGGGCGGGGTAGCTGGTGAGCTCTCCCTAAAGCAGGTACTTACTTCCCCTCGCCCTCAGTCTCTGCGTCTCTCAGACCACCACTGACAAGTGTCGATATGTGGAAGTAGTTCCCTCAGGTCCACGCTGGGAGCAGTCACTTCAATGGAAAGCTCTGTGGTCCCTGCCAGCAACTCTGGTCCACAGATGTCTCAGGACGCACGCAGCCCCGCCCTTTCTCGGTGGCGGCAGTGGGGCTTGCAAATGATCGGGCACACCAGAATTGTAACCGACCTTAAGGTGGACTTCCGCAAAAGGTAGGAAACTCGTTGGCTTCAGAAAAATATGTTTTTTTTTTTTTTAATATTTCATTCACTCAAAAGATTTTTAGAAAGAATCCTTCCTTTTCAATTCAGGTAGGAACGTTTTGTTCTTTCTGTGAATGAATCCTTTGCTTATTTGGGGGTAAATGTGGTTTTACATACTCTAAGCTTACCCATAAATCCTTCTGAAAATGCAAACTGAAAGCACACTTTCCTTCTCATTAAATTCTATTATACCAAAAGAAAGATCTAAGCCTAAGTGTAACAGGATCTAAGCAGGGCTGTAAACCCCAGAACTACAGGACCGCCTTGTAAACAGTACAACATGAGTACGCTCTAGAGGGTCTGTCTCTCCATCCTGACTCAATACGCAATTGCTATGTGAAGTCAAATCTATATATTACGTTAGTGGCTTAAACCCAAATAGCATGACTGTGTAGCCTTTTTAAATTATTGCGAGGCAGGGAACATGTTTGATAGAAAATGAAATCGCTAAATACGATTTCTCTAGAAAAATGTGACTGCTCTTTAACAGGCGGCAGGGTTGGAATTTTATTTTTTCACATTTTATCAGGTAAATAAAAACTTTGTTGACTACTTAGGACATCCATGGGCATTAAGAAAAAGCTTGGCTCAAAGGCCAGTTTTTTTTATTCCAAAAAGAGAAAGGGGAATTGATGAGAAGGAAAAAAGAGAAAGCAAAGAAAAGAAGGGAGAATAGAGAACTAGAACAGAAGGAAGCAAAAAACAAAAAAAGAGAGCAGGAAGGGAGGCAGAGAGGCAGGGAGGGAGAGAGACAAAAGAATAAAATATGGAAGTTAAATATACTGACAGCGCAGTTACTTAAACACACTGAACTTTCAGAGCAGATCAGCAAAAAGTTTGAAAGCTCAGGTGTTTCTATAATTGTGACACATCGGGAAAATTCACACTGTTAGATGAGCCTCAAATTCTCACTTCCACCTGCATGAAACAGAAACACTGTCAGTACGCTGGGCTATAATCAAAACGATGCCAAAATGATTGCACGAGGATGTAAGACTTGTGAGATCCTTCTGTCTTGTGCTCCTCCCCTACGAAATTCTAGAATTTGTAAAGTTATATTTTAATATGCTATTAATAGGTTGCATTTGTTGCCTAGTTTGATTGAATAATTTTAAAACCATGCCACTCTTTTTATGAGCAAATTATTTTCAACACACGATGAAGATTCAGTGTTAATTTTTTCTCCCATTGAGAAAGAGTTTCAAGGCTAAATACTCAAATCCAGTTCATGATCCTAGGGATTAGAAGTCAGCCAAATGCTGACATGATGATGCAGAACTAGAAACAGGGAAGCCATTCTCGTGAAGGCTAGGGCGCAGGTCTTGGATGGACAGGCTAGGACACTAGGAAGAAGACATAAAACTGAAGAAGCTACTTGGTTCCCTCTTGCCACGTAGATCCAAAACAACAAACCTAACAGCCGTGTTTCAGATTAGCTCTATGATATGAGCATTTGTTTCGTGAAATAGCTATGCAAAAAGGACATGCCATATCTGAATGTCTTTAGGAGAAAACCATCTCATAATTACAAACTTATTTTGTACTAAAGATCTTTGGTTCCACCGTAAATATTTTTGTTGGGCGCCTGGGTGGTTCAGTTGGTTAAGTGTCTGCCTTCAGCTCGGGTCATGATCCCAGGGTCCTGGGATAGAGCCCGGCGTCTGGTTCCCTGCTCAGTGAGGAGCCTGCTTCTGCCTCTTCCTCTCCCTGCCTATCCCCTTCCTTGTGATCTCTCTCTCTCTTTTCAAATAAATAAAACCTTTAAAAAAATAAATGTTTTTGTTAATGGAGATGACATTGGAGAAAACTTTTCCATCTTTCCACTATCAGTTTATACTGACCAAATGGTTAGAAATGAAGCTTTCTAAGATTTTTGCCTAACACGTGTACATGTTTCTATTTCCACGAGTATAAATTATTTATTCCTCTGGATCTTCATTCATCAATCCTAAAATAGAGAAAATATAGAAAATGTATGTATTATGGATTTGCTTGTCTGCACTCTATTATAGAGCAATCCTTGCCCACATTTAAAGATTTACTTAAAGAGAATTTAAATATAAACAGATTCATATGCACGTGCATACATAATGAAAGAATGGAAAAAAGAGGAAATGTTACAAGATTTTCTTTCTAACTCTTTCTACCAAGCACCACCTTTTTACACATATCATCATGTTTAGAGTGTTCTTCCTTAAACAGATATTCGTTCTTCTCTCTTATCAGGATCGCGCACGAAGAGCAAATGATGCTGTATTCGTAATGTTTGTGAATTTTTTCTCGGTGTTTGTTCCTGATTAACCACAAAGTTGCTGTAGTAGCTCTGTGGCGGCTGCTTGCACTGGCCGAGAGCAGGGAAGCCCAAAGGCTCAAGGGAAGCCCAACTTCAGGACAAAGGTGGATGCTGTCAGGAGAAGAGCCCCTGACTGGGGCTTCAGGGGCAGCAAAGAGGGTGGAAGGGAAGTGATGCTTTGCTTCTTTTAACCTGGTTTGTCTATGCGTCTTTGCACAACTACTTTACTTCTGACACTTAAATGCATGTGCAAATCCTCTCAGGGCTAAGTCATGTCATTAATCTTTTGTGTTGCGTTATTGTTATGCATATATACCAATTTTGCCAAAAATTCCCCATTACTTCTTCTTCGTTAAATAACAACAAGCTGTGAGGGTTAGTTCTGCATCAGCACTTCAATTTCCTCATGAAAAATTGGCCTGCTTTCTTTTGGGTTTGTGAGCACCCAGGCCAATAGCACTCATGTCTTGTTACATAACGAAAGAAAACAGAGGCAACTTGAACAGTAATCTGGCTTCGCCTGTTTGTTCTGGACACCATTTTGGTCTGCACAGCTCAGACTACAGGCATCGTTTCCTTGTGTCCCCTATACATGGAAAAATAAGGCAACGGGATATGCCAATCCCTTAGTTCTAGCTCTTGGCCAGATCTGCACTGAGATTTAGCCAAATCTCCTCATCCATTTATGGAATGACATGTGCCCTTGCTAAGAAAACTCTCACCACTGCATTCAGCCTCATTGTCTTCTAACTCTGTGCCCGAATCATGGCTGGCTCCCCAGCAGAGCCAGGGCTTCACTTTGCCCGTCAAAGCCTGCTGACAGTGCCGTTCCCTCTCTGAAGGGTGTCAGGACACTGGCATCCCAGGTACCTCCCCGCGGAGGGTGACAAAAGTCTGGCTACGATCGACACCCTGTCCTCATCCGGAATGAGCGTCATTATCTCTTGAACAGGTGCTGGGACCAAAGACCAGGACCAGCTGTAACTCTCGCAGCCTTTCTCATGAGATAATAAGAATTTTAGGCAGGCTTGACAGAGATTTCGAGATTCATTGAATTGATAAATGTCAAATAAGTGGGGGAAAGTAAGCGAGTGGTTTACGCATTGATTTGTCATCAATGGAGCTGGAGATCAGATGGCAACGTGATCATTGTTAGAGCAGCTCTCGTCTTCCTCTGCTCAAACGCACCAAATGAAGCGCCCATTTGCTGACTAGAAATTCACAGTTGAGGTCGACTGATGATGCAGTGCAAAGAAGGCTGTTCTGTTCCTCTGCTCACGGATAAACCATGCCAAGCTTCACCTTTAAATAGCTCCATATTTAATTATGCGATATTTAGAAATAAAGTTCAGTCACAATTCACTAATAATTTGTTCCCACCTAAGAGAGAGCAAACAAACAAAAAAAAGAAAGAAAAACAAAAAAGGGGAAAAAAAGAAAAAGAAACAAAATGATACGTAGCAATCAGGAACTCTTAAAAAGAAAAGAAAATGGACAACTCAGTGCCAGGTTGCAACATAAAAGAAAGCATTTATTTAAGGGAAAATTATAGTAGATTAAACTAATTATAATAAAAATAAACTAAAAAAATTTAAAGGGTGCTATTATTTTTCTATTTAACCATAAAACCTTAGGACGTTATGGATTAACTTAAGCAAACAGAACCCGAAGAAGGTACGGTAGCTACTTTCTTGAAAACAAAACAATCTTTTCGTTCCTGCCATTTGTCTGAACTCTTCCTTCGGGCAAGCTGGACAGCTGCACTGGTAGGTTTTTTAGTCATGGGTTATAAGCCCCACCTGGCTAGATTTGTTTAGCAGACAGCTGGCAGAATTAAATAAAAAGAATGGGACACAAAATGCCTCCCAAAAAAAGCTGAGAGAATACTTTTTGGATGTTTTAGCCTTTTGGAGGTTTATGGTTTTCTCTCTCCTTTTTTTCTTGCCTATATTCACATACTACTATATGGGAATATATATCGTGGATATTTTCTCTCAATTATAATGCCATGGCTGAGGTAAAACTGCAGCATAAATGAAAACATCAAGTAAGCATGTCTTGAACGACTTTTTTTTTTTGAGTTAGAAATACCAATTTGCAGTTTATAAGTCCCCAAGAATGACATCAGTTTTAAATTAGCATTTTTTTATTTCTACATTTTCCTTGCTATTTTTTAAAGCCAATAAAATAGATTTTCTTCATCTGGAATGTTCTTTCTAGCTTAAAGATAAGAAGGAGTCTAAATTGTGGGAATGGCATCCTTCTGCATCTGTTTCTCTCACAAACCTATCAAATATCTAATTTTTGGCATGACTGCTGGCTCCGACAGGGGGATGACATAAACCAGCTTTGTGGTTGCATGTTTCACTTTTAATCTCATGGAAATAAAAATCAGCACTGAAATGTCCCTTTACATGTGACAATTTGGGACTCTTTTCCAAACGCCCAGGCAGAGGGGCGTTAACCTGGTTAAGCTTAACACACAGCATATGCAGAAGTGTCATGCATTTTTACGCTGAAAGACACAAGGCAAACCTGTCTTCAGTAGAGCTTTGTTCCCATCTGAAGCACGGACGACAAACAATAGGACCTGTAGGACTCAGTGGCGGCAAGTTACTCAAGAACGACTGAAATGCATACCAGGATGGGGAGATGAAATAGCTCACTTAATAACCCTACATCTTCTGTGTGTTTTGTCTCTTTCCATAAAGGCGGCAGAACTAGCAGAATATTTCAACCATCATGGGTTTGCTACTTAGCACGGGGAGAATCCAGCTTTTCACTAAACACAGTAAATATAGTATGGAAGGCTCAAAAAAACCAAAATGGTTTGGACCTGATCCTGATTGGAGGAACTCCATGAAAATGGATTCCAACTGCTTATAAATGAGCAAGGGGGTGGGGGCGTGCTGGTTTTAAAGACAGCATGGCAGGGAAACATCAATGCTGATACCCAGCTAGCACCTAAGAGATGACAATGATCTGGCCCCACCAAACATAAAACTACTCAAAGTTGAAATCTGTTTACACCGCACAGGGAAATGTTCTGAATATTAAGGACCAGGCCAGGAAGCAAACTCTTTAATTCATGACCTAATACTTGCTTTCCAGAGCAAAAGCCTCACTTGGCCCCTCTCCACCCAGCCTATACATCTCCATGCAACGTAGACTTTATGGAGCCAGGCATGATCTGTTCATTGCAGAGGACTGATTCTCCCTAAGCACTGATATCAATAGCATACATTTCAAATACAAGGGAGGCCTGGGCAGGCTTAATCCCCAGGGCCCAAATAAACCGAGTGTGGTCTCTAGGGAGGCTGTTGGCGTAGAGCAAAAAGACAGTGTTACCGTATATGTTTTCACATGGTTAGCAAAATGGGTCCCCATCAAAGACGGAAAAAACAGGCATGGTGAGAAGGGAGGAATGAGGTCACTCTAGGTTTTTGTCTGACCCTAAAAGACAATCCAATCTTGGCTGTCATCTGACAGTCTTCTATTTAGTTTGATAGATACAATTACATCTATCTAGCCAGATCATTACAGTACTGGACATCATCTATGTAGTGGTGGCTTAGCAGAATTAAAAGCTATCAAATTCTTTTGTGTGTGCTAGGGAGCCTCTCCTTTTCTTCCTCATACAGATTCCCCGCCCAGCTCCCCCTGCCCAAGGGAAAGAAAGAGGAGAGAATGCTCTGTAAATGGTAGATCCTGAGGTATCTGTAAACTTTCATAGGAATCCATCAAGTCTGTTCTAGTTCCACTTGCATCTCAGCCAACTTCTTTACTAAAGAAAATTGATTCTTGTTTACTTCTTTCACTTAGGAGAATCATGATGAAGTTTAATAGGATAACCCCCTAGTGTTAGAAAATCTCCCTCCTTTGGTTTTGGGAGCTTTGAAATTCGTAAATCAGAAATAAGCTTGGATTAAAAAAATTTTTTTTAGACAAAAATAAAAGGTCTCTACAAGTTTCAAGCTCAAACTTAATAATTGCTCAACAGCCACTTTTCTCGTTTTGTTTTGTTTCCATCACCCAATGAGTAGTACGTTATTCCGATACTCTGTTAGAAGACCCTTTAATTGCAAATTGACCTTCAATAGTTAAAGGAATCACCCGCCACCAGTAATATTTTATTGTTGGATGAAAATTAATATTGTCCCTTACTATTTTAGCACACGTAAGCATTTAATTGGGGATGGTGTGTACTACATAGTAAAATGAATGTTCCTGGGAGGGAAAAAAAAAGAGTGATTCTCTAAATGTTAATTCTGTTCATTGAAAGCCATGAGAGAAAAAGTTTATTATTTCGGATAGAGGTAAACATATTGCTATGGGAATGCTCTAGTGTTGATTCCATAGCTATTATTAAAGATATCAAATATCTCATATTTAGCAAGAAAACGTACTGTGTTATTTGTTGGGTCAAAAGATACTACATATTTTTGAGAAGATAATTTATTTTTTTTAATTTTTAGAGTTAAATTTATAACATAACAAAAGATTACTAATTTCTTCCACCACCTAGAGCTTCAAGTCACTAATTAACTAATCTATTAAATGTATGTTTTCCACACTTAAGGAACCAAAGAAACCTGCGGGCTCTGTCTACTCACCCAGGGATCGCTTTCCTGGTGGTGAAATGAACCCAGCTTCTTAGTGGAATGGAGCAATCACTGGATGCCAGTAACACTACCCTACAATGTGTAGAGGGGGAAATGAAGGCTAGCTCATCCGAAGGAAACTACAGGGGAATTTTAGATCAGCAGAATGCAATTATCCAAGTTGGAACTGTTCCAGGACACCAAAAGCGAACTTTAAAGGTGGGTAAATTGAATAGCATTTCTCCTCAGTTGCAGGGCAAGCAACCACATCCCTGACAAGATGGGTGCTTGTTCTCTTTATTTGTCTTTACTTTGTGAAAACCAGTGGCCAAGGCCCTGGCCACTGTCACAGGAAATGGAGTGTGTAGACCATTTGAGCAGAATGGAGAGCATCAAATCTAATAACAGGCACCCTACGCTCTACAGCTCTCTAAAAAGTGAAAGAAGACATTTTTAGAATCTGTTTCAAGACACAATCTATTTGTTGACCAGGTATTTAGGAAGACTATGTTCCCAGCCCCTCTTGCATCTAAGTGGGACCACATAACTAAGTTCCTTCTGGCCAGTGGAATGTGGGCAGAAATATATTACTCGACTTCTAGTTGGGCCATAAAACACACCTCTTGGTCTGCCAATTTCTCTGTCTCTGCTTCTCTGTCTGTCTCTCTCTCTCACACACACACACACATATACACACACACGTGAAGGACCTTCTTAGAGAGCAGCTATGCGGAAGAGTCACGCAAGCTACGTCCGACTGTACCACGAACAAGGAAAAAAAATTTTTTTATTGTGTTAAGACTTGGAAGTTTTTGTTATACTGACAGAGATATGTTGACTAATATAATATCCATAATAAAAATGGAATTCTCTTGAATTCCAAGATGGAGAAAGTTGAAAAGTCATTCCACAAAACAAGGATGTGGTAAGATGTACATTTTCATCCATTCTTTGTAACTGAAATATATACTAGTGTTCTGAAGAGGAAACTAAGCAGAATATTAAGCTGTAAGATCTTTACATAATTATTATGTTTTGACCTAGTAATTTTACTTCTAGAATCTTTACATAATTATTATGTTTTGACCTAGTAATTCTACTTCTAGAATCCATCCATGAGAAAAAAGTTTTTGTTCCTTAGATCATTGGTTATGATAATAAAAATACTATACAGCTTTTATTATCAACAGTAGAGGGCTAGTTACCAAAACTTTGCTTATGCCTTTATCAGGAAATGCTACGCAGTCATTAAAAATTGTGTATGCTGTGAATATTTCAGTCACTGATTTATTCAATAAGCTAATGCTTATTGAGCACCTTTTTTATGCTAGAACTTATTCTAGATGCTGGGGATATGGAAATGAACAACACAGAAAAACATCCCTGCTCTTATGATGTATATTCTTTTGGTGGGTAAGACTAACATGATACAATAGACACGTCAATAAATAAAATAACTGACACTAGTAACAAACTGGGAAAATGCTCCACTGAGAGTTAAGTAAACAAATTCTGGCACTACATATACACCACACGCAGAGGCACACCGACACACACAGACACACCCCACATACAGAGTTAGAGAAAGTCTGCGGAGAAAAATCATAAAATTCTAACATATGCATATGCAATATTTCTAATCATGAGCAACTCAAAGGCCATGAAACATATAAATTAGTTGCGTTGCTGTTGTATGAATTTGAAATATTAAGTGTACAGCCCCAGTGTAGAGGGATCAATTTACATAGGGTACAAATGTAATTAGGCAGCTAACCAGCAGCCACTTCTCAAAATGGTTTTATTGTTACAAATCAAGTAACATTCTACAAAGTGATTTCAAGTATTCAAAGGAAAACATTATTTTTTAAAATTTTTTGAAAGGCAAAGAAAGGGTGATGGGTTGAGATAGACACTCGCTGCCAGTACTGCTAATGGAGAGGAAAGAATGTAGTCAGTCTAGCACAGTAATGGTACCATGGTTCTCGTAGAAGTTGGGCGCTGGTGAATGGGTGGGTTTACCTGCCCCCGCCCATCCCTGCCCCAGAAGGAACACAAAGCAATTCATGAGACTTTTTTGCTTGTACTCCAGAGAATGAAAAAAATACTCCTTGAGTGAAAAATTAGAGAATCACTAGTGCTCCGAAGTGGACACTTAAATTTTCCCCTACGATTTCCTGTTTTCAGGGGCACTTTATACGCTTTGGTGGGATGGGTTCATATGTTAATCTTTCGAGCGCTCGGTTTGTTCTCTCACAAATGTCTGATGTCTATGCCATCCTGTGTCAACAGTGATTTTTTTCTGGGTTGGGGAATTAAGAATTATTTTTGTTTTAGTCTTCATACTTCTGCTTTCTGAAATATTTTCTAAAGAGAGTATGGCTTACTTTAAACATTAAATAAAAACAAAAATTAGTGCATACAGTCATACACACAAACAGCAAAGTGTACCGCCATCCCTTATTAGGATGAGGAGAATTTTTAGCTGTCACCCAGACCTCCACTACCACTATAACACCACCTTGCACCGGCTGGGAGCAAGCACCATCAATAGTGTCACATTGTGGGCTCTGATGATCCTAATGGGCCATGGCCATCGCCTGGCAGGTAAGCTTAAGTAATGCCTTTGGGCTTCATGCCACGCCCCTTAAAGACACAAATCACAAAGATGCTGGGGCCCCTGCAAGGCTGACCCCTCCCCAAAGTCCATTCACATTCATCTATTCATCATTTATGAGAGCCCCACACCTTCAGGTAAAGCCTGCAGAGCAGATAACATTTCAGAAGCAGCATATTTCCATAGAATTGGAAGAAAAAAGCTTGTTCTTAACGGATCTCCACGAAAAATCTCCGGGCATTACGCACATAGGCAGCAGGGTCTGCAGTCCTGAACGTATCCCAGCAGAACTAACTCTGTTGGCAGCAGTGGAGAGCTCTGAATCCGAGGGTTGGAAGGAATCTAAGTAAGACATCTAGTCCATCACCCTGCCTCCAGGCAATTTTCCAGGCAGATGGGTATTTATCCTGTTCTTATAGCTCTTCGCTGATCTGAGGAGAAAAGACAAGGGTATTTATATCCTTGATGTTTTCTTCCCCAATGTGTAATATTTGCCACCTACTCCATCCGCAGCAGTTCAGAATGTAGTGAGATTGGAAGTTAAACTCATTGATCTCAGGAAAGACAATGAAATGAAAATATTTTGCTTTATATAATGTAATTTCCCTCAAAGCTTTTGATGAAGACTTCATAAAATGGCATCAGTCGTTTAGGGCAATGAATGAAGGCTCTACTTGACAAATGACAATCGCTGCAGTTTTCAGAAATCAGATAGCAAAAACTCAGTAGTTACTGTTGCTCTTTAACGTGATTCTGTAGAAGGAAGTCCAAGGTCATAGGCTTACTCTCTGGGCAGGTCATTTTAGCTGCACTTTGTTCCATGGCTTTTAATCACAGCTCACCTGTCTCTCAAACATACATCCTTCATCACAAATACTTTAAGAGAATATGGATAAATTATCAAAAGTTTTTCAGAGGGGTGGGGGCTCCTTTTTCCATCCCTCCAGTTATGTGCATCACCGTTTTTCTGCATGAAATAAACCTAATTCATTGTTTAGTGTTTGGATATAGAAATGAATTTTGAAGATCTCCTGGCCAGATTTTATAAAGAACTACCCAAACCCCAATCCCTGAATCCTCTTATCCGCATACCCGGTTTCTTCATATTTTGGAACTTGAGCTCTTCAAGATTCAGTGGGTCACTTTCCCTGATGTTGCGTATACTGACTGCCTAGCAACCTCTAGTTATTTTATTGCCGTGTGGCCAACCCCAGGTTTGTTCCTCCAGCATCTTCGTTCTTGAACTGACATCAACCTAACCCGTCAATATTCAGGTATTTGTCCTTGACATTTGCTGGTGAGGACAGATGCCACCTCCACCCAGAGAGAGACCACGGTTGGCCCTAGTATCTGTGCAAGACCATGGTCAGGGCAACAAACGTGAGTTAGATCTGTAAGAAACACCACTCTGGATAACCCAATCTCCGGCATCTAGTCCTTAGTTGCAGGTGTCATATACATGGCTCCTTCCTTAAAATTTCTCCAGGATCATTGCTAGAGGCATTGGAGGCAGTTTTTCTTAAAAGCTATCCTGGCTGCAAGTAAGTCTGGCATTCAGAGCTTACCCTAGAATGACTACAGCCCAGGTCTTATTGAAGGAATCATGTTTCAAATATAAGTCACTCAAAAGGATAAGTTTTATAGGATTTATTTTCCCTAATACAGAAAGTTGGTGAAGGTGGCCCAGCTTACTTATACACTTAGTATGTATAAAATGATCGAAGTTTTGGCAGAATTTTTCTGTACATGAAATAAATTCCCAGTAAACAAGGAGTAAAGTAATGGAGGGTCAACTACACTAGTACAGCAGAAAAAGAATCATCCTGGTAGTCTAGAGATCAGAGTTCATTTGACAATGGTATAAAGCAGGTATAAATTTACTCACATATAACACATCCTTCTAGAACATTCCTAAGATAAAGTCCACCAAGCCCTGACCTTGTAGCAAACTGGGAGCTCTCAGTAGACAAGCTAAGGTGAGCTAAAACAGGTGCATTCTATGCATTCTATGCTCAGGCCACTGAGATAGTAAACCTAAGACCAGTCCAAGCTAGCATGAATATCTAAAATTTCTGATCAAACAGTGAAATAGGACAGCACATTTTCTGAGGGAAAGTTGTTCTCGGTATCTAGCAGTGCCTGAGTTGTTATTCAAAGAAGAGGATGGACAAATACTAAAAGTAGTCCAGTGCTGGTCCACTGGCTGGCAGGATCTAGAGAAAAGAGAAGGGGGCAGGGCCCAGCAGACTGGAAGGGAGACAAGTTGGCCTCTAGTCCCAGAGGGGGAAAACTAAGAGACCCAAGACCCAGGAATCAACCCAGACCACAGCTAGATTAGAAAATGAGTCACACCTGCAGGGGACTAGGTAGAAAGGCTAAGGACTGCCTGATGCCCACAGCTGCTAGAGGACATCATCTATAGTGCCAGGTCCCAGGCAGTACCACCAGCATACCTCCTTCATTTCTTATAGGAGCCATCAGAGGTAGTCACTGATTACCAATAAATGCTCATGAACAAAGAGCTCTCTGGCTGAATATATAGCCTGGAAGACATTGCATGCTATCACTGCTCCCCTGCCTTTATCATACTCTTAGAGAATCACAGTGCACATCCAGACTCTGAGATGTCCTATATGAAAGGGACCGTTTCCAATTGCTTATTTTTTTTATTTTTTATTTTTTATTATTTATTTGACAGAGATAGAGACAGCCAGCGAGAGAGGGAACACAAGCAGGGGGAGTGGGAGAGGAAGAAGCAGGCTCATAGCGGAGGAGCCTGATGTGGGGCTCGATCCCATAACGCCAGGACCATGCCCTGAGCTGAAAGCAGACACTTAACTGCTGTGCCACCCAGGCGCCCCCCAATTGCTTATTAACCCAGAATTTTCAATGAAACCACTTCCTTAGCACCCTAACCAATATACATACATACTTGTTCTTTCAGGAACATTTACAATCTTCTTTCTTACCCAGTATTCTAAGGAACGGACTCTGAAAATTCCTGAGAAATACATGTGCTTTGTAACACAAAGAATTAAACAAATGTAAAATAGTGTTACTGTGGCAAATTTGTGCTAGTGAGAATGAGTAAGATGGTGGTGTTGGAAGCCATTAATGGAATCGTGGTGCTTACGTTTGGGTCAGTATAGATCTACCAAGACAACAGTCTTGTGTGGCTAAAGGTCTAAATTTCTGGCATGACATAGACCACAGATGGGGCATATATTTGGGTTTAAAATAACATACAGAGTGAATGAATGAATGTGTGAATGGAAGAAAGTACAAATAATATCATATATTCCATCCCTGGAGAATAAATTTTCCTTTGAGAGAGACAATAAATTCCTTTCACACTGTGCCCAAATGGTGGCATAGTTCTACCAGGATGAGCCAACCATCATAATTATAAACTCACAGGGTATTTGCTCTAGAAAAGTGTCTTTTTCCTACTGGCCGCATCCTAGCAAAGACTATCTCCTTCCAGGGACTTGCGGATTTTCTACTGCCTATCCATCCCCAAATCAATAACTAGCCTTTTACTATTTCCTCTATGGAAGACTTAGGTCCTGAGCAGTTGGGTGCATATATTTGTTGCGATGGGAGAGGGAAAAAGATGGTCTCATAGGAAATTACAGTTTTTAAAAAAAAAAAAGTGTTTTATTAAGAAGCTTCTCGGAGACTTTAGTATGCTAACGGACACTGGGGTTTTCTAAAAACAGGTTAAGAAGGAGTGGACACACTATAAAGCATTTTCTAAGCTGTAAATTTTTCCACAAAACTTTCTGTTCGTGGAGCATCTGGGGGGAAGTGTTGTGCTGGCTTCTTTAACTTTCCATACGGTTAGTTTAGCTAGAACTACCTTAAAGAGTTATTTTAAAGAACGAATGAGACGATGTGAGCGACATTCCCTAGCATGGTCAGACACAGCAGAGCTTCAAAAAATAATGTTCCTAATAACCTGCAGGTATTAGGCAAACATTATTATCCCCATTTTGTGAATGAGGAAACTGACGTTCACGGGAGTTGAGTGACTTGTCTTCAAACAGCCGAACTATGGCTTCTGCCTCCAAACCCAAAAGCTTTCTCCTGGACCACTGCTTCTGGGCCCTGGGCAGCTCTCTCCCCACAACTACATCATTACCTACCATGATGTCACATCCACCCAGAAATCAATTTTGCATGAAGCACTCTGAGTAAACCAAGTGGGAGCCTCATTGGTTTGAATTCAATTCTTTTGAGGGCTTGCGATCAGAAAACATGTGCTATCCAATTTTTCCCACACATGCCACTGCTTAGCTGGCCTATCACTGGGGGCCTGTGCAGTGTGGTCTGTTTGAGGCCAATAATCATATCACCATTGTAATGACTGGCAAATCCTATGTAATTTACACATTAAAAGGAGGCTGAGATGCATGGAAAAACCCAGCCCCCATTTGTCTAATGAAATTAAAGCTCTTAGCCAAATACTGGTGCTGAAAAGAGATGTTTGGGAAGGGCCCTCCCGGGCTCTCTCGCCCCTGCCTCTGAAGAAGAGGGTGAGTGTTCTTTATTCATGATCCCGCCTCTACCTAAATCACTCCCACAATGGGACCTCTAAACCAAGGGGCCCTGTCTGGGAACATGATTTACGCATAGCTGAGGCCAGGCGGGGCTTACAAAGGCATTATGACTAGTTATTTTCAATGACAATTGAAGGGAAAAAGAAAGCAGCAAAGATGTTCTGTGGCTTGGCAGGCAAAGCACTAAACTGCCCCCGCCTCCTTCCCCAAACGGCATAAAAGAAAGTTTTGAGACATACCTGATAAAGCAATTATTTTAAGATATTTTTCTAATTCAGTGGCAACTGGACAGTATCATAAAACAAGTTTGAGTAATACAGCATTTGGAGCAGCCGCACTGAGCTGAAGCTCTAGAACGAAACATTGGTCCCACGACAAAGCGAGAAGAGGTGGCTGGCTCTAGCATTCAATGGATGTCCAAATTCTCATGAGTGCTCCAAGACTGAAATTCTCCCTTAGGTCGGGGAAGCAGCTGTGTTGAAGTGAGATGAACCAAAACAGCCCACATATTGTTGGGTGTCAGTCTGAAAGTCAAGAACCTACCATCATGAAGCAAGTTAGTCTATAGAAGACTCTTGTTTGGCCCATGAATGGCAAATACATGGAAGTACTGTAGAGTATTTGGATTCAGGAATATCAGTGGAAGCATCAGGGCAATAATATATGCAAAGGATTAGCCAGAGTACACAAGAAAACAGCTAAGACCCTTTATCCCTGGCTTAACCACTTCTTATAGGCAAACGCATGTGCTGAAAAGAAGGAAAGGCTCACACGTACGTGTTCACACATACACACCTGAATCAGAAAAAAGGGGTGTGTTAAGAAGTATCGTTCTCCATTTTCCTCACCCTCCATAAAATGTTACAAAATCTAGACACTGTCTGATTCCAACCTCATTTCCTACCACTCTCCTCCACTCCTTATTCTCTAGCCACATCCTTCTTTCTCTTCCTCAATCACATCAAATGCATTTCTGTTTCAAAACATTCTGCCTGTAATATTCTGCCCTACGATCTGCATACAGCTAGCTCTTTCACATCCAAGTAGATTTCTGTGGGTTCTAAGCACTCAGTTGAGTTTCAGTTGATTAGTAACAATAGACATTTTGTATGCATTCAAATAAACATTGTGGATTTAAATTCTGCAGTATTCTTTTCTTTTTTTTTTCTTTAAGTAAACTCTACTCCCAACATGGGACTCAAACTCATGACCCCAAGATCAAGAGTCCCATGCTCTACTGACTGAACCAGTCAAGTGTCCCTCTGCAGTATTTATTTCATAAATTATTGGCAATAACGCTTTTCCAGGTTTGAAATATTTTCGTAAGCCCTTTAAAAAACTCCTACCTACATTAACTAATAGATGAAATATTTCTGTCCTTACCATTTGAGTTTGGACCAAATAGCATCACATACTCAGAAGAGGTGTTTTCTAACTACCCATTTCCAAATATCCACCCACTTCACATTCAGTGACTTTCTACCATTCATTGTACTTTTTATAGTCATTATATGACTGAATGAATTCACACAACCTAGGTTAATTCCACAATAACACTGATTTAACATAATAATACTGATTTAAATTTGCATTTGAATAGGACTCATAACTAAACTGTGGTGGTTTCAACAGTAACAATTCAAGATGCCATTTTCAAGGGTATCTGGTGTTCTAGGTTAAAAGGTGGGGCAGTGGCTCAGTTTTAATTTTTAAATACAAAATAAATAAATAAATACTTACATCAAGGAAGCTTTAAAATTCCATTTTGTATCTGGTTGGAATTTTCATTCTTATAAAGAAGAGCAAGCCAACAGGGAGAACATGACCCAGCTCTCAGGGGAGGTGGGCAGAAAACATAACCAGAACCCAAATTTATAGAGACTGTTGGAAGAAAGCAAAACTTCCCATTGAAATTGATATATAAAATCTTGGGATGTAAAGTCTGTAGTTCCTAAGTGCACCAATAAAACCCAAGCTTAGCAACAAAACTTTTTTAAGTATAAATCAGCCATCTTGGAGCAGACTATGGGACAGAAAATGTAGCATTCACTCATCAAGCTCCAGGCCAGAGAAGTATACAACACTATCATTCAGCCCTCGGAAAGAGTAATGCGAAGCAGATAGCAGAGCGCATGGAGGTGGTGATTTACATACAACTCTCTTTACAGAGATTGAATTATAATTATTGTCCACAAATCACTTTGTTAAAAAAAAAAAGCTTTTGTTAAACAACATCTCCGATACTGTGATAGACAGATAACAGGGCCAAATGAATCTTATGAAATTGTTAGAGTTTTAATTCTGGCACCAGAATAGACTAAGTCAAACATTGCATAATTCTGATTTAAATAGTTTGTGTGTTCTGTGTTGGCTATCTTATTTCATTTTCTCAGTAACTTTATATGTAGGTAAAAAATATATTGTCCCTGTTTCGTGATAAAGAAACAGATGCTCAGAGAAGTTAGATACCTGTTTTAGTTAGAATAGGTCAGTCGTATGCTACAGTAACAAGCAATTCCCAAAGAAACAAACGATGTACCTACAAAGTCACACAGGCTGGCTACCTACCTCTTCATGGCAGCTGTTTTCTTCACAGTGGCTCAGCAATATGAATTGTTTTCATTTTGTAGCTCTGCCACCTCAAACTTTGGCTAACCTGTAAGTTGGGAAAGAAAGAAGTAGAGAGTTACATAGGAATGTTTTTGACTTAACGCAGGAGTGACACACATAATCTCTCTATATAATTCATTGGCCAGAACTAGTCACACAATCCTATTTAAAGGCAAAGTTGTTGGAAACTATAGCTTTCCATGTTCCCAAGAAAGAGGAATTTGATATGGAATTTGTCTCTATCACAGTGCCTGAGATCAAGCAGCAAATAAAGTGAAAGAGCTAAGAGTTGGTTCTAATCTGACAGCAGCCCAGCACTCTTTCCATGACTCTAAGCTGGAAAATAAAGATTATGGTTTGTTTTGTTTTGTTTTTTTCTGCTTCTGTTTCCAGGACCCAGCATACACCTGACATATGGAAGATACTCAAAACAGTTCCTACAATAGAAGGAGGGAAGGCAGAGGTGGAAGGAGAGAGAAAAGGACAGAGAGGAAGGGAGAAAATACAAAATATCTTTATTGTTTTGTTATTTCATAATTGATTGATTCTTTGAAGTATAGTAAAGGACAGATATGACACATCCTCTACTTTCCAGCCTTACAGTGTCTTTTCACAGCGCAAAAGTGAAAAAGTAAAAATGTAGAGACCTGTATGGCCCCCTTCAAGTTTCTGCCCCATACACCCTGCAAATATCTCCATCAATGGAGGAAGAGAGAGAGAGAGAAGATTAAAGAAAGAAAGAAAAGATTATGTGACTCTCATGGGGAGGAAACAGAGGCAAAAGGAATTCATTTGGAATGTAAATTGGTATGTAATATGCCTTGAGTTCTTTGCCAGAGAGGTGACATGTAAAGGAAATGCTACGGCAACATTATTTAATAAGAATACTGGATTTCTTCTGTGCTGTGCAATTTACAGTAGAATCAAAGGACCATGCTTTTACATAGTCCTTACAGGAAAAGCAAGACAGGGGCCAGCAGAAATAAATTAAGTATCTGCCATTGATTGTCATGGATAGCACCAGCTTATTGAGCTCATACTTTATTAGCGTGCTATAGCTTGGATGATGATGGTCTTTTTATTGTTCTTGTGGTAACTCTTTATTTTAAGTATCTTATCATTATGAATTCATTTAGTATTGATTGCAATAGCACTGATCATAAAGAATTAATTTGGCCTTACCATGAATATCATACCCACTTATATAAGAGTTTGGCAGTAATTCAAAATTAATTAATATGGTAAAATGTTATTGCTTTTGCAATTTTATAATCTTTTTAAATGCATCTAAGGTATTTTTTTTTCAGCAGGTAGGACCTAGCCGAAAATCTACCTAAGGCATTTTTCTTTGGAGGCCACCTTCATTTAATGACAAATGGAAAATCTACCTTGAAAAAAAATTCTCCATGTCTTAAAATACTTGTGATCCCAGCTCCAGAATTCAGGGTTACCAAAAGACTAAAGCCTTAAGTCCTAAAAAATGATCATGTCTGCTGGGTGTTCCTACTTCCTTGGAATGGCTAAGAGGAACAACATAAGGGAGGGTTTCTCTCTCCTCAGTATCTTCCGTCTCTCACCAAAGATGATTTGTCCCTGTCAGAATGAAGGGCCCCCAGCAAAGGAACTCCATTTACTTATAATGATATTGAATTACCAGAAGGTACAACTCAGGACATACTTCTAGCTAGTTGAGATTGTTGAAAGTAGGTATTAGTGGGAATCTGGTAAGTTTCAGGGTCTAAATCAAATGGCACTTGTCTGCAATGCCTGTCTGTGGCCTTCAGTTAAAATCCACTCCAGTGTCTTCTGTTGCTGCTGCTGTTCTGAATGGGATTATGGGGAGCATGTGTAGACCTATTGGGACATCATGCTACAGATGGCTGGCCTTACACAGATCTGGACTAGGGTGTCATTCAAGGACTGCTACTAAAAGACACCAACGTCTTAAAATAATCCCTTCCCTCCACCTCCTCGGTGTTGAGAAAGACTTTGAGGCTTCTCATCATCCCTGCTTAAAATGTAAATGTCACTTAGATCCAAAAGAATAATCCATTTACCCACCAGGAATTTATCATTAGGCAATCCAACATATACAATCACTTTGACTGAATAAAATACTGAAATTTTAATGAAGAGGTGGGAACTGAGAAACAATCTGGAGGATAGGAGCCTGCCCAAAAAGCAGCCCTTGTAGAATGTCTTTACAGTAGGCCCTAGAATCCCAGAGACCAGCGGAGATCCTGAGAAGAGGCAAAGGAGCAACACAGAACTGAAACGGAATCTTGAAGGCAAAATTTTGGTCAAGGACAGCGCAAGGTCAGCCAGTTAGCAGACCAGAGAAGAACTAGGGTGGCTAAGCCCAGGTGGAGGCAGCAGAGAGCAGCTGGGTACTGGGAAACTCACAGACCCTGGCAACAGCTAAGGGCTCCCTGTTCTCAGTGGATATGCTAATGAAAAATGAAATTAAAATACAAAGTAGAAAGTCAGCAGCAAAATTGATTTGGAGGGGGATATAGGCCTGTGCCCCTGATGGCTTAGTACAACTGTCAGAGCCCAGAGCCAGAACAGCAGATCCGGGCATGGTAGGACAACCCAAAACTCACAGCAGAGGTGCTTGAGGCATCCCCAGAAAGGAGGGAACCTTTAGGAAGTAAGCCAAAGATGCCAACTATGAAGAGACCAGTCCCGGAGTGATAGGGATTTCTGGGATATTACTATGAAATGTTTCTTAGGATTCCTGAATCTGCTTTACTAAAAGCATCTTTAGTGATATTAAAAACTGGTTTCCTCTTTTCAAATACATAGCACTTGTAACTTTCAAAGGGACGTTTAGAGGAAATCAAGCCGGTTTCAGAGAGCTCCTCCAACTGCCATCCCTCACTGTATAAGCTCTCTCTTCTTCGAACTTCCATTGTGCTTTCTCTTGGGGGAACCATAAAAATGGAGAGCCGCCACACCTTTTCACTGGCCAAACTCTCTCTTGCAGTCGTGCAGAAATGTAATTATCACCCTTGTCTGAAGTAGTAAATACCAGAAGTTTTTTAGTTGGAATAAACAGAGATTGTCGTACTCCTTCTGTCTGATACCAAAAAGGTATATAAAAGTCTATTCTTATCTTTCTAATTACTGATATTTTCTTCGTGTCAGTTAATAACACACTACAAATCAAATAGCACAGCTGCTGAACAGAAGATTCTGAAGTCCAGAATTCGCCTGTCCCACCAAATTAGTTAAAGGCTTCAGGAAAAGGGAAGACTAAAGAGAACCAAAGTAATTTGGTTCTTAATACCTTAAATTAGCATGTCTTTTGATTATAGGTGTTTCAGGGTGTCTTCAGTGGCAAAGATGCCCCCCTTCCTGATAAACACCAAGTTCAGCACCTCAAAGTGACTATTGCGAGCATATGCATTCACCCTTAAAAATTAACAGAGATATCATGGAGGTAGGAGGGTATTCTTTATTTGTGCTATGGGAAGCAATAATGGAGATTTACAGTTCTTCAATATAGCATAGGATTTCCCAGAAAGCTGACTAACGGAACCACTCGGAGGTTTATTGATGCAGCGCTGTAAGGAAAACACAGGTTTATTAATAAACAGCTTCATGAGAGTCTAAGAGGCAAAAGGAGATAGCAAATGATATGATGGCACGAAAAACAGGAAGACCGTGTGAAAAAGCGTGTGGCTTGAGAAATGTGACCAGGAGATTAACTGCCGGGATCAACGTAGGAACTTCAGCATTCAGGGAAAACATTCAAATGGAGTCTATGCTAACAGAGCCTTTTCCTTCTGTTTGCAGGTTTTAATAGCCACAAATGTCTCTTAGCATTTCCCTCCCTTAGGAAGACAATATCAGACTGCTGGCATTGATTTCTTAAAATTATACTGGCAAAAAGATAAACAAAGCTCAAGATATAGAAATACATTTTACACTGGAAAAAAAAAGGAAAAAAAAAAAGAAACACACTGAAACCAAATCTTCATATTTCTTGGCTCCCAGTAGCAGGCTGACTAGTTCCCCAAAATGAGCTTACTGCAAAATCACTCTGTTCTCACCACAGGCACAATTTACCAACTGGGTGCACCAGACACCGGGCTGGCTCCTGCACGCCTCTCCTCCAGTTAAGCAGCGCAACCTGCCACCATTTTGCCAGTGGACTCTATTTACTTAGGTTCCGCATTACCTGCCAAGCGCTCACTCTGTGGAATTCCCAGCAAAGAGAAAGGAACAACTGGGGGAAATTTTTGTTAACACCCTTTCTTTTAACTTTCCATAGCAGAGGGGAATGCATCAATGTGGAGCAGATGTGCTGAGACCAAATGCTCTCTTCCTCATGATTACAGTTGGTTATACCTGTGGATAGGCGAGCTAATTCCGCTGCAAATGTGCAAGAGAGGGTAGTACTAACGTACAATGTGTGGTCCTGGAGGCTTTGTTCCCATGTAATAGGGGGCTTCGTTTCATGAGACCTGGCACATTGAGAAGAAAACTGAAGCAAAACAGCCCCGTGCAGTTGGCATCGTGGGCTATCTCTGTGTGGCTTAGAGAGTGCCTGATTTCTCGGTGATGTTGACATAAATATCATGGAATTTATTATTTGGAGTTGGAAAATAATGATTCTTTCTACTTAATGTGCTCAGTGACTCTGCACCTGATTGTTTTCTGCCATTTGAGAATGCCTGAGGATGTCATTAAAACTACGTGTATCAATATTAAACCTTTACAAGTAGTTGACTAAATGAGCTGTTATTATCTTTGTTTCTGACAATAGTGCACCTTTTTACTTCATTTATCAGTAACTAGGTGTAGTCGATTGCACTCTGGTATTGATCCCAATATCTATACCCGTCACAGACTACCTTTCCTCAAGGTCATCGTAAGGTCGAGTTATGATCAATATGAATTGACTGTCTGCAAATAAATTTATGTAGCTGACATTATTGCAAGTAATACCTTTTTTCAAATTAAGGTGGACTACTTTGTGAAGCATATGTGTTTGAAACATTAATGGTAACATCATCCAACTCTGCATAATCAACTGGCCTCACCATAATTTGCAAGTCCTCTTTGTATAACTGAAAACTGCATAAGCTCCCCAATAACCGTTTCTAAATAACACCTGCAGAGTTTCAAGCTTCGGGTTTAGTGTGGATGCTAATTTTGTTTTCCAAGCAATGATATTCTCCTATGTAGCCCCTACGTGCATTTTGATTTCCAATTTTCAAGTCTCGTTTCTATCATTGCTATTTCAAAGTTCAATGGCATATTAAGTTATCCTAATCAGAGGACCACATTTGATAAAGCCAACTTGCTTGAGTAGAAACAGTACTATCAAAATGCAGAGTGGATTCCAGTGCCGTCTTCCTACCATGGGCCCCTCAAACTGTGGGGAGACGCACCTGTGATCAGCCTGTTAGCCACTGGATGTCACTGACGCTTACATAAATGGAGCTTAAGGGGCATTTATCTGACTGTAAAAATCATGACTTCAGTAGAAAGCAGTTTAGCTAGAAACATTTCACTCAGGCAATTTCTAATTTCAGAAAAATAGGCTCATAAAGCTCACAAAGGCGATACCCAACTTCAAGCGTGATTAGTTTCAGTTGTTTGTTTCAGCTTTAACTGGGATATGAATAAACAGCAAGTTTTGGGGGTGCATTCCATTTTGACAGCAGCTGCCATTCTGCTTTTAAAGGGACACTACCCAATCAGGTTTGTGACATCCTGAAAGGCTTATCAGCGAGTCCAAATCATAAAACAATAACTTAGTAAAATCCTTTTAATTCTATAATTATTGTTTTTTGTTTAACACGACATTCTACATTTAACCGTTTTCATTAGAATGGAGTCTTATAAAAATTAAAGGTTATTTGAAGCACTTCAAATGTACTTCTTTTGGTATAAATGATTTGGATTCAGATTTTAAACAAGAAATTGGGCTTTGTAAAGCATAATTAATGATGACAAGTGTCAGAAAAACATCATCGAATGTATTATAAAATGGCTTCCACCATAAAATTCATTCTCAAATCAGATTATGGCAAAGGAAAATAATTTTCCTTGACTGTTTCATGAATTCTCTTTCCAGGACATATCAGGGAAACCAATCAGATCTACCAGTAGATGGTCTACAGTGTAAATATGAAAAGATGCAGTAGATTGGAAAGTTCTAACAAAATAAGGATTTATCTTTTGTCTTGAATATAGACACAAAGCAAATGTAGTATGTGAGTGGCTTGGAGAAAAGGCACTATATAAGAGCAAAGAATTATGACAAATGACATCGCAACAGACATGCTGCCATCCCAGAGCTTGAGCCATTTGAGAAGCTATTTTGAATTAATAACGCATGCCATCGTGATTACATTTGCTTAGCAGAAACATTTTAAGAAATACAGCCTGCAAGAGGAAACTGAAACAATAGTTCTCTCTCTTTATATTACATATAATTGCCATTTTTCTTCAGAGAGAACAGGTTCAAAGTCCATGGGAACTAGAGTCTAGGTTTTTATTTTTAAATGACTATATATTTGTGTATACATCAAAATAAATTTAACATCCACTCCCCCCAAAATATTATATTACTAGAAATATAAATTCTTGGGGACTAGATCACCCACTGGTAGCTCACATTGTTAGAGCTGAAGTGAGATGGGGGGTGGCAAAGTAACTGAAATTGAACCAACTTTTTTGCAGAAGAAGCACAAAGAAGGCTAAAGCAGCAATGCATGCACAATCTCACCCCATCATCATCTGCCCCCATCAAAAACAATCTTGAAAATATATGAAAATACACACATGCACACTTGGGCAATGTTATCTGTTGCTAAGTTGGTTGAAAAGCAAAACTCTCAATCCAAATAACAGAGGCCAAGCAAATATGTCACAAATTGCTCATAGTTCAGGTGGCGGGGAACACCTGGAATCACATCTTTAGGCAATTTGGTTCTTGGCAAAAGGCAGAAAGACAACACGGTAAGGAGTTCCCTCCCTCTCACTTAAACTATGTTTCCACCTTAAATTAAAGCAGCAGCAGCAGTAGGTAAGGTGGTCAATGCAATTAAATTCAAAAACCTGAATGTATTGAACTTTCTGCAATTATACATGGGTCATCTCTGGACAATATGTTGGCCATCTGGTAGCATCTGTGCTGTTCCCTCTAATAGAGTTCCTGCTGTGGCTCGAGGCCATGGCAGGCAGTGCTAAGCAGGTCACATGTTGTGTCTTTCAGCCATATTTAGGTCACAATTTGGGATGGGAGGAGGCAGGAATTATCTTTTTGCACAAAGGCAATAAAAAGGAATACTCCCTTGTAGGTATCTTGTGTTTTTTGTTAAATAGGGAGAGAGTTACAGTTTTGTTCCATGCTTCATCCCAAGGTGTGCAAAACATAAGACAAAATAGCATATGCTGAAGGCTAAACGTTTGTCTGTATGTTTTCTTCTCTCACAAAAAAATTAAAAATGGGTCTTTGTGAGTGATGGCATATTGGGTTTTTTGTTTGGTTTGGTTTGGTTTGTTTGTTTTACCAAGGGAAGGAGGAATTCAAAATCTATTAATTAGTATTTAGATAATGCATAGAATGCAGACTATTCTGGAATGCTGGTTCATTCTAGAAAACTTTTTGAGAGAAGGGTAATAAAAAGAATACATATATGCCTGTCTTTCAAATAGGAGTTGCAAATTATATATACTTGTATTTTACCTTCCTCTAGACAGTTATTGAAAGCTCACATCCTATTAGTTGACTCACAGAATGTTAAAACTGATATAGACTGTGTTTAAATATATAACAAAAATCTCAGCAACACTGAGAAACACAATGCTTTTTTCCAAAGTAAGACCATTCTAGACATGTGAATCCGAAATAATAAGTCCTATTAAATCTTACTTTTGACATAGGTATAAGGTGTCCACCTAGTGTATTTGCTCATTGCCCCCCAAAAAACAACTACAGCAGGCACATTTTGAAAGTATGAACCTTACATGTATTATCCAAGTTCACTTGATATAGATTTTAAAATGCAATATGGATAAGAGTCAAGTCCGACATAAGCAATTCCAGTTTGACATCAATTAGTGAGTAGCTTTTACTCTTATAGACATATTTATAATGGAAAGGAGTGCATTTAGACTTTAAGGTCCTGCCAACTAATCAATTTGATGAACTAATTGATAATAAATGTTAATTGACAACTAACAGCAGTCAATTAATTGCATTGCAAATGCAGCTCCAGGAAGCTGAGTTGAACATTATTCTACCTCAAGCTACTCAAATAATAGCTCAGCAATGACTTTGCAACAGGCTGTAAAGGTCAAAATGGGCGAGCCTTTTCCTTATTAGGAGATCGGGGATCCCTGGGCCCAGGTTTACAAAAACAGGAGCCGCTCATACCCAAAGTTCCTCTCTCTGCCCCTCTGCTGATTCTCTCTCTCTGAGACAGTTTGCTGGCCTTGCAAGTCTCCTCTGGCATTCCCTTTGGGGTGCAGTGTGGAAAGCCGGTACTCAAATCCAAAGAAGCCGTAGTTTCTGCCAGTTATATAATCTGTCTCTTTGACAGAGCCACTTCACTAAAAGCTAAAGCTGCATATGAGGACGGTTCTGTTTAGTTATGTGTCTGTAGGAAGAAAGAGACGCCCCGTTTTCTAACTTCCTACAATTAAAGAGAGTTAAAGAACAAGTGAGATGGGAACGCCTGGGGGGTTCAGTTGATTAAGCGTCTGCCTTCGGCTCAGGTCACAGTCCCAGGGTCCTGGGATCAAGCTCCGCATCGGGCTCCCTGCTCGGTGAGGAGCCTGCTTCTCCCTCAGCCTGCTGCTCCCCCTGCTTGTGCTCTCTCTCTCCCTCTCTCTTGCTCTCTCCCTGACAAATAANCCCTCTCTCTTGCTCTCTCCCTGACAAATAAATAAATAAAATCTTAAAAAAAAAAAAAAAAGAACAAGTGAGATGGACAACTGGTCCTAAAAAATGCTATCTGTTATATGTTATTTTAATCAGCGGATCCATCCGAAAAGCCCCACAACTTCCTCTGAAAGCTATGCCCACATCCTTAAAAGGAAACTCATTTTGTGTATGTAATAAAGGTCTCACTGGCCTTTTGGACTCCAGAGCCTTGGCACTTCCTCTTCACTTTGCCTAGAAAGTTCTTTCCTCTATGTTCTCATGGATCATGTCTACTTCATTCAGACTTCTGCATACATGTCACCTCCTTAGAGAAGTCCACCCTGGCCACTCTGCCTCAAACCTGCATACTTTCTCTTGTTCACTTTCTATTCTCATATTGCTTTACTTGTCTTCACAGCTTATATCTCTACCTGCCATTACATAGTCTCGAGTTTATTTATCACTGATCTCCTTTTCTTAAATGTAAACTCCATGGGGAAGGGACTTGGAACTATTCATCGTATACTCCTGGTGCCTAAATATTGCTCACAGTGGGTCCTCAGTAATATTTATTGAAAGGATGACACCACTCTGGAAATCAACTCTCCAAGTGAACTGTTACGATTGCATAACTTCTGGCTCAAAGCAAACATCTAAGAAGGGCAATATGGTGGCATGGAAAGAAAACTGGAATAGGAGAAAAGAGAACCCAACTTCATCCTTGGCTGCATGAGCCATGTCACTTCGGGAAAATGACTCCACCTTACTGGAACTTAGTCTCTTCATTATAAAATAAGGGGCTTTGACAAGATGATTTTTTAAAATTCCTTCTCACTCTAAGTTTTCTCTGATTTTGTTATTTAATTTGTCCTATTTGGAAGAAAACAATTCTCCATTGTTCTTTTCTGGCTACATTCTCCTTTGGAAAAAAAAAATACAATAGAATCATGTGTGTTTCATAAAAATTGTTACCTCAGAAGGCTTTATGGAGTTAGAAAATGTCACTATAAAGTTAAATAAATGGCAGCCGAGGGAGAAATGAGTAAGGAATACAGGGAGAGG
The DNA here is from genome assembly GCF_002007445.2 of Ailuropoda melanoleuca. Classification (NCBI taxonomy): domain Eukaryota; kingdom Metazoa; phylum Chordata; class Mammalia; order Carnivora; family Ursidae; genus Ailuropoda; species Ailuropoda melanoleuca. The sequence goes on from NC_048219.1 coordinate 115,689,777, forward strand.
CTAGAAATTTTAAATGAAATTTCAAGTGAGACGTGAGATTTGAAGAGACAGTTGGAGCAAAGAGGGCTCTCTGAGAGAGAAGAGGAGAATTTGGGGTCAAAGCACTGAGAGGGGAAATTACAAAGGTAAAATGGGCAAAAAAAAATTGGGAACTGTTTAAAATTTTGGACTTCAAGCAATACAATGTAATGGAGTGGTTTAATTTTAAGGAAAGAAAAACAGCCATAATTCAGAAAGAGATGGCGAAACAGTCCCCGAAGGGAGTGTGGGGGTAAGGTCCGCTGGTGATGTGAGTGGTGTGAATGATAACCTCGCACATTCAGACAACCGTGAGCGCTTCAGATGCATCTGAGAATAAATACATGTAGCTGGAATCAAAGCTTCTGGCTATAATGACATGGATTTTTACATTCTTGTTCCCCTTTCTTGACTCAGATCCAAGCCAAACTCCCCAAACCCCTAATATGCTGACCAGAAAAACTCACATTTTCCCTCAGAAATGTTAATCAAAGGGTTTAACCTTACCTCCTTTTGAAGGCAGTTAGTTGGGACGATCCCAGTTTTATCAGTTATCCTCTACCTGCCTGACTCTGTGTTTTTGTTTTTGAGGGGAAAAAGAAACTATGAGAGAGGCTGGTATAGTGACCTAGTCACTCTTTCATCTTCCTTTTGTTGAAATGATACGCAGATACCCTGGGGTAAGGTGGGAAATCCTATTCCACATGGGATGGAGTCATAAACTCTTATGGAATGTCATTGTCACGGGCGAATTCAGATATTATTTCAATAAACTCCTTTGAGCAACATAATCTATGAGTTTATTAAAAGACCCTCAGGTTTATTTGGTGGACTATAAATAATCTATATGCTCTTTCAAACAAAAAATTCAAATGGCAGAGCAAAGGCATTAAGCTTTCCCCTCAAGTTACATCAGGAGTGGATCTGTTTGCTGCCAATGCAGGCTCCTGATCCGCTAGCAGGGGCTGGATCAGTTCCTAATGCAGCTCCAGGAGGACAACAACTGCATCTGGATTTCCCACAGCCTCTGAATGAGTGGTGGGTGAACCAGGGTTCAGAGGCACACAGACAAGCTGAGGCTGTTTCTTTCCGCCTCGTCAAAGGGAGCAAGTGAATTTCCTTTGCTTCTCCTTTGTGTCCGTCCACAGAACTCTTCATTACCTTCTTAAATTCTTTTTGCTACTGAACAACTTGGATTTTCTTCCAGCCAACACTGCCGCTCCACGCCCCCTGCACGCTCTCCCTCGATGCCTCCTCCCCTCTCTCATTGTCTGGGCTTCCTCACTCACACGTACCTTTAGATTCTACCCAGTTGAATAATGACAAATAAAACTTGATAATTTCCTTTTCCACTAGAATGCAATTTTTTAAATCCTCTTGGGGTATATTTTAGGGATTCTAAGACACAGAACGTGCTTCTCAGTAATCTGAGGTCTCGTTCAAAAGCCGGTCCAGATTCAGAAAAGATGTTATCTTGAAAATGTTCTCTGATGGGATAAGTTTTTTGAGAACAGGAATCTGACTTCTTTGTCTATGCATTTCCCACCTAGCCTCGCCCTTGACACAGAATGAAGCAAATGCATGAATAAACTGAATGGTCTTTTGGATATCAGTTGAGTGTAATGACAACATATAAATATATTAATAAATAACCTGCAGGGAGCCTCAGAATATAAACAAATTCATAAAAACTAAAAAAAAATACATTCAAAAGATAAAGTTAGTTATAAGCAATAAAGAAAACACTTGGGGCTGAAAGACTAGAAGTTTTGGGGGGAGAGGGATGACATATGGCGAAAACTGACCCGAGTCAGCTCTATTATAAATGGAGATAATGTAGCAGAGAAAGGGATAGCTGGAGCAAATATTTGGAGTATTAAATGAAAGGAGATGGAGAAATCAAGTAGAAGGCCAGTATAAAAATGTTAACTTTGAAAATAATAGAATTGCATCACAAAAGAAAGACTTAGACCTACTTTTTCCCAAAGCACTTTGTCCTTTTCTAATTAGGATCCCATGCAGTTACTGCTAATGCATTCTAATTCATTAGTAGTAAATGGGCCTGATTCTAAAGTAACCCTTCCCAGTAGCAGCAGAATAGAATTCTTGGGGCAGAATAGCGTATTCTAGAGAAGAAAGGTGACTAAAAATCTACTTCTGAGAAACCAAAGAGTTAAATGTTGGTGAATATAAATTCAGTGGAATTGACAGTTACCTGTAGGCCCATGGCCACCTGCAGAATGGCTCTGTTGTACTCTGGCTTTTCTATCATTACTTATTTCAAGTACAGTTTATGGACCCTTTTGTCAGTTATGGAACCTCACTGTCAACTTATTTTTTCCCACATAGTTTGGTTTAATTTATTAAATTTATGAATTTTATAAACTGATTAAGTAACAACAGACCAATGTCTGTTGGAGAAAATCTCAAGTATCGTCTGTTTTTAAAGAATGACTTAGTTACAGGACTGATTTTTGACATTGATCTGTACCCTCCAAATGATCAGATAAAGGGACACTCAAAAAGAATAATGAAAAAGAGTCTGCATAGTCTCAAAGTCTTATAGCTTACAATTAAAAAAAAATAGTAAGTTTACAGGGGAGAACTCCAGAAAAATACTACCTTAAGCAAGTGGTCAAGGTTAACATCACCAGTTGTGAGTCATATCAACATTAATACCCCTCAGTGTGATGACTGAGAATACAATATCACTTCTGTAGTATTCTTACCAAAAATCCGTAACTTCAATTTCATCATTGTAAAACATCAGTCAATTCAGAATTGAGAGACACGCTACAAAATAACCGCCCATCAAAATGTTATAAAAAATGTCAACATCATAGAATACAAGAATAGACTGAGGAGTTGTCACAGACTGGAAACAAACAAACAAACAAACCCAGACACAGCTAAATACAGTGTGGGATCCTGGATTGGATCATGGAGAAGCAGCTGATACTTAACTATGGGCTGTAAGGTTAGCGAGAGATATTATACCAATGTGAATTTCCTGGTTTTGATCATTGTACCATGCTTATGGAAACTATTTTTGCAACTTTTCTGTAAGTTTAAAATTATTTCTAAACAAAAAGTTTTGATAAAGAGGATAGAATCTAATGCAGGTAATCTTGCATAAATCTTTTTAATGCACAAACCTTGTGTAAGTAATGATTGAGAAGGTGCACAAAAAAAGAGTACACGTAACCAAGAACTTTAAAATCTATTGAATTTGTTATTAAGAAAAACTGAGCTTGTGTTATAGAATGACATTACTAAATATTTATTGCAATTCTCCATCTCTACTGGGAGAAAATAAAGGAATACAGATACCGTGGTGCATTTGGAAGGAAGCTGTGCATTCTTTTCTTTTCAGAACATTAAATGGAAACCTTCTTGGCAATTTGAGAAATGAACTTTCTGTCACTGGTTCAGATTTTTATTCCCTATGCTTGGAGTAGTGACTCAAACAAGTGTGTAATGTCTGTTGAGTAAAAGAAGGTATGAATATTTTGAGAGTGACTTCTGAAACTGTCTTCTATATACCTGTGAACTCACTGAGACTTATTCATGTACCAGTCCAATCTTCAATACTCCCTAACCCTACATACATGATATTGCCTCCGTTAATTACAGGTTATGAGCTATCCCCCAAAACTAATATGCCAGAAAACTGGAAGCCATTGCAGTAATATTTCAAATTATCCTCATAACCTCAGTCTATTCATGAGAAAAATCACCCAACAAATCCCCATGGAGGGACATTCTGCAAAATGCCTGACCAACACTTCTTTAAAACTCAAGGTCATCAAAAATAAGGAAAGTCTGAGAAAGTCTAAGAGCCAAGAGGAAAAATCTGGAAAACTGTAGTAGTCCAGAGGAGCCTAAGAAGACATGACAACTAATACCATGTGGAATCCTGGATGGAATTCAGAAAAAAAGGACATTAGGAAAAAACTGAGGAAACCTGAATTAACTATGGACCTTAATTAATAGTAATATACAGCTGACCCTTGAGCAACACAGATTTGAACAGTATGGGTTCACTTATACACAGATTTCTTTTTCAATAAACATGGTACAGTATTGTAACTATATTTTCCTTATGATTTTCTTAATAACATTTTCATTTCTCTAGCTTGCTTTATTGTAGGAATACAACATTCATTTCATATAACATATAAAATATGTGTGAATTGACTGTTTATGTTATCAGTGAGGCTTCTGGTTAACAGTAAAGCTATTAGTAGTTAAGTTTTGGGGGAGTCAAAAATTATTATTCTGATTTTTTTATTGCATAGAGTGTTGGCATCCCTAACCCCTGCATTGTTCAAGGGTCAACTGTATAAATACCCTTTCATTAGCCATAACAAATATACCATCCTAGTATAAGAGGTTAATAATAGAGAAAACAGGCATGAGACATATGGGAACTTTCTGTATTATTTTTGCGGTTTCTTTGTAAATCTAAAACTATCCTTTAAAAAAAAGTTTAAGAGTTCAATGTAAATAAAATATTTTTAATAATTCATTTTTAGGGGCACCTGGGTGGCTCAGTCTGTTCAGCATCTGCCTTTGGCTCAGGTCGTGATTCTCAGGGACCTGGAATGGAGCCCTGCATTGGGCTCCCTGCTCAGCAGGGAGTCTGCCTCCCCTCTCCCCTCCATCCCTACCCCCGTGCTGGAGTGCTCTCTTTCTCTCAGATAAATAAATAAAATCTTTAAAATAATAATAATTAATTTTTATAGAAATGTTTTAAACATATATAACTAATTTCTCTACTTCTTTAAACAGCTGTTTAAAGTGTAATTCAATCTTTTCTTTAAAACTGGATAAATTATGAATATCAGTTTTTATTCCTTATTATAATACAATTATTATCTCTTCCTATCTAAATCTGAAGCTAGTGTGCATTTCTTTTTTTTTAAATGGACTGTGTTCTGAAAGTTTTATTTATTTATTTTTTTAATTTTTTTTTTATTATATTATGTTAGTCACCATACAGTACATCCCTGGTTTCTGATGTAAAGTTCGATGATTCATTAGTTGCGTATAACACCCAGTGCACCATGCTATACGTGCCCTCCTTACTACCCATCACCAGTCTATCCCATTCCCCCACCCCCTCCCCTCTGAAGCCCTCAGTTTGCTAGTGTGCATTTCTACTGCCTGTCTTAGCAAAGTACACTTTTTAATACATATAAAGCATTTAGAAAGGTGCCTAGAACATCGAAAGTTTACAGTAACATTAATATTATGTGAAGATAATTGTCATTCAGCCAATGTAAGCAGATTATAAGCTTCGTATTTTTCTAGCGACAATGATGAACTAGTTGTAATCCACCCATATTTGCTCACCTGGTTGCTGTTGTGATGAACTACTGACATTAGTAAATGGTCAGTCAAGGTAAGAAATTAGGTGTTTGAGCATGAAAGAGTGAAATTAGATGACGCAGCAGGAATTTACACCTCTGTTTTAGGTCTCACTGGCTCCATCAAATAAGCGTGGGAGTCCCCCCATATCCCTCTGCCACACCAGCACATACACACGCCATCTTCTGTCTCTCTACCTCTATTGACTTGCCTTCAGCCCCAGGATCTAAAATAGACAAGAATACTATGGAAAATGGACACCAAGTTGCAAAGTACCAAAGTGAACTGACAGGTTGTTTGGAAAGGTGATTGTATACTTACTGCATTTCTAAAGTTTCTATCCAACTTTCAAATGTTCATGACCAAAAACCCTTGAGTCAGCAGCATGGAGGAGGTCATGGGTGACCGGTTTGGGTCACTGTCCGGCAATGCTTGATTGGAAAAATCCTTGCAGGGCATTTACAACTACTCCCTGCCTGGCTCCAATCCTGCCAATCACAAATGAGGCAGGCATCCCCTTTTGGCAAGTGGCCAGAGGAGGGTGCTCTGTTGTTAGGGGAAGACCCTCCAGGAAGAGAGGGAAGGAGACAAACAAGGATCCTCTTTACTTTCCATCTCCCTTCAAACCTGCAAGTGGAGCCGTTGTGGTGTTTCTCCTTTTTTGTCTCATCCTGTCACTCTCTAGTCTTTGAACAATAGAGGCAACAATGGTCTTGTCTAAATGATTTCACAGGCTATTATTCAGACACTCAACTTTTAACATTTCAATTTTGTCATTCTGTTTCCACACAAAAGGTGCACTTCTACAGTATAATGTTCTCAGAATTATGTCAATGAGCAGTAATGGCTTTTAACATTAAGTTGATCATTAACAACTACATTATCTGAGGCATAATCAGTACTTCAGCCTTTTGTGAGATTATGACACTACGGAATTTGAAACTAACAGGAGGGTGCACTCATAACAACATATAAAAATATTTACGTGGTAATAAACGGTTAGTGAAAGGCAAACATCTAAAACAGTATACTGAAGAAAACTATAAACTTACATTTTATTTACAAAAGGTGTCTCTAAAGGAGAAAACAGGTGAGCAGTATCACTTCAACAACATGCCTGTGTTCATAAACTTTTCTATATCGTATGTAAACATTCTATCTACTCGTAATTTCGCTGGAGCTCTATCAGAAGGGCATATTCCAAAATGTTTGTATTTTTAAAACAGTGAAAAAATAGAAAGGGGATTCTATGTTTTAAGTATTATTGTATCTTCTCAAATTTTCAAACTATTTGGCAAAGAACATTTATTGATCATCTTCGGTATTGTTTTTAAAGTTGTTTTATTACACCTCCCCCCACCCCACTCCATCTCTTACGTGAGAAATCATTCAGGGAAATATTGTGTCTATTTGCCTACAATCCAATGCTTATAACTATGCAGCATCACAATGGCGTTCGAGACATAGGAGAACAACCACAGTGGGGACACCAAGTTCTGAAGTCTAAATGGACAAGTTCTATATATGATTTTGGATCTTGATTAGAATTCATTAATTGTGAAAAGGAAATACTCTTCACCAAAAAATCAAGCCAATGCTCATATAATCATAAAGAGTAATGTATATGCTATTATTATCCTGTGATACAGCAATCAAATTTCCAGAAATCTATCCTTTAAGAAATTTCTAAATCCAGAAATAACTTAGTGCACAAAGAAGTTTATCATAACATCATTTATAACAGTGACTATCTAACCAACTTAAATGTCCAGAAAAAGAGGAATGGTTAAGAAACCAATGGCTCCATTTTCTCACATCATGAAAGATGGCAGAGCCATTTGTAATTAATTAATTAATTAATTAGGAAATTATTTACTAAATGAGATGAAATGAAAAAGAACAAATACAAAATGGTGTGTGGAGGGGTGTCAAGCACCATGCATACACCANTGTCAAGGACCATGCATACACCAAAAAAAAAGGGGGGGGGAATGGGCTGGAAAAAGAAAATATACCAAATAAATAGTGTGCTTTTCACAGTAGTTTTTTTCCTATTCTTCTTTCTCCTCTGTCCTTCTCTGCATTTTCAAATTTTCTTCAAAGAGAACACATTATTTTTACAATGAGAAAAGGATGCATATTTAGCTCTGCTGTTTACTTGTCCCTATTGGAAGATTCTGAATCAAATAAACATCCGACAAGAACAATGTGCACCAACCATGGTTTTCATTCTTCCAAATGTTGAAAAGTAGTCTTTTGACTTGAAAATACAGAAACTTAGTGCAGCATACACGTGTCATTTGTGTGACTTCATCCTGGCCCCGACTCTTCCTTTCTCTGATTAGCCCCATCCGCACTGATACATCAGTATCCTTCCCACGTACTCCTCCCTGTGAGCAGAAGATTTTGCTCCCGCTCACTCTGGGTGGAGTGAGCTCATTTCAGTTCACACTTACCTTTTCTGAGCCTGTCTCTGAACATCCATACAAGAGGTTTTATTTAAGGAATGGCAGCAGCATATTTTGAGGAAGAGTGGACGGCTTTTACTGCCTCCCTCCAGGAACTAGGAAAACATCTAAAAGAATGTGGGTACTCTGATTGCTGGGAGGGAACTTGATATGACAAGTTGTGGTGCAAGAAGGCAGCTGGGCAAGAGGGGACTGTTCAGCACACACTCATTGCTCCAGTCGAGGCCTTCAACTTGCTGACCTTTGTATATGTCTCATTCCATCTGTCTCCCTTTTCAAANACTCTGGGTGGAGTGAGCTCATTTCAGTTCACACTTACCTTTTCTGAGCCTGTCTCTGAACATCCATACAAGAGGTTTTATTTAAGGAATGGCAGCAGCATATTTTGAGGAAGAGTGGACGGCTTTTACTGCCTCCCTCCAGGAACTAGGAAAACATCTAAAAGAATGTGGGTACTCTGATTGCTGGGAGGGAACTTGATATGACAAGTTGTGGTGCAAGAAGGCAGCTGGGCAAGAGGGGACTGTTCAGCACACACTCATTGCTCCAGTCGAGGCCTTCAACTTGCTGACCTTTGTATAAGTCTCATTCCATCTGTCTCCCTTTTCAAGCACCTTATGTATTATTTCTCCCTCCTGGAATACTCTCTCTTATCCTGTCATTCTTACTCCAGCCCTGCCTCTATTTTTCTTGTAAACATAGCCCATTTAAAAATAATACATACGAGAAAGATAGATCGATATCTAACTTATAATACTGTTTTTGATACCAGAGGACTCTTCCAAAATGTTCCAACTGAAAACCACTTCAACTCTGTAATTTGTCTTACTATTTTTCATTCCTCGGTTATAGATTGGAAAAATACTGATACACAGAAGCATTATGCCAAAATTATATTAATAAAATATGGGTGAGGTTCATTCTCTTGGGTATCTTCTTTAAAGCTTCAAAGATACAGGGAAATGTTGTGAAGTATGAAACACAGGGATAGTGATTGTAATTATATGACTACTTCTGAAGTTCTAAGAGTTTGTTATATGGATGCATATTTAGTTTTGTTGCTCTTCTCTGATTTTTCAATCAGTATTTCTTCAAAATACTTAGAAAAATAAAGCTTAGGTTTATCTTTGATATAGAAAGAATAAATGGACTGAGAAGATATAAGAACAAACCAACCCAGAATCCATGAGTAGCCGGCCTAGCAGAACACAAGTCACTAAGCAGCAACCGGCAGTTTCTTTGAAGAACAGATCAGTTTCTCTGATGATTAGTCTAATCACTTTCTATGATAGAAGAAAAGGACACGTGCACAAACAGGACGTCTTTCATATAATTTTTATCATCCTCAGGAAGCTTTTGGTCTCTGACTTCTACAGTACTTATCAGAGCTGTGAACAACCTGTAATGCCTACAAAAAGTGACCACCTACCTTCGCCTGAGTGGTCTGTCTTTGCATACAGACCACCTTTCTTCTGCACTCGGAACTCCACTTCCACCGTACATGCTTCCTGTCACTCATCGCGTTTGTCCTCTCCCCATTCCAAGAAGCTAAGTAAGCAATGGGAACGCCATGCAGCGAATGTAGTATCATGACCTTCTTTCTTTCATGGTGCTACTAAACTATGAGTCAGGAACTATGTGCCATGAGATTCGCTAGTGGAAAAAAAACATTGTGCCCTCAGGTTATCTCCCAAAATTATCTCTGTTATTTATCTATTGCTGCATAACAAATTGCCCCAAAACTCAGTAGTTTCAAGCAATGATGAATATTTATCCCATCACAAAGACTTCGTGGGTCAGGACTCAGTAACCTCTTGGACCGACGATATAAGCTTGTGGTCTCTCATGAAGTCCTGGTCAAAATAGTGACCTGAGTTGCTGTTGCCTGAATGTTTGATGGGGGCTGAGTGATCCACTTCCAGGATGGCTCATTCCCATGGCTGACAAGTTGGTACTTGCTGTTGTTAAGAGGTTTTAATTTCTCTCCATGTGGCCTCGACAGAAGGCTGCTCAATATGGGGATTAGCTCTCCTCAAAGAAAATGATTCAAAAGAACAAGGTAGGAGCCAAGACTTTTATGACCCAGCCTGGAAGTCACAGATCTTCATTTCCACTGTATCATGCTGGCTACACAGGATTGACCCTATCCAATATGGAAAAGGACTCTACAAGGACATGACAGCAAAAGGCAAAGATCCCTGGGCATCCTCTTGGTCATCTTGCATTGCTTGTTAAACCTCCATCAAGACGCGGAGTTATTCTTTGACCAATTTGAATCTGGACTGACCTATGAATGTTTTGATCAAATGAATACAGTGGAAATGATGCAATGTCAGTTCCAAGTTAAAAGTTCTTTTGAAAGACTGCCAGTTTTTGCTTTCCTGCCTTTTGGAGTCCTGAGCCATTAAGTAAGAAGTTCAGGTTACCCTGCTATAAGTTTGGCCACATGAAGCTGAGGTATAGTCATATGTGCAGAAAAGGCCATCCTGGTTGATTTTTCAGATGACCCTGGCACTTGTATGACTGTAATCACATGAGAAACTCTGATTAAGAATCATCACCCAAAGCCCAGCTAACTCCTAGAACCATGAACCCTTATATAATAAACTGGTGTCTTTAGCCACCAAATTTTGAGATGGTTTGTTATGTAATGACAGAAAACCAGAGAAAAGTTATACAAGTTTTTGTTATTCATTTTTGGTATTTTCTGCACAACCTTTACATCACAGCATAAATGCCACAATAGAGGGAAATATACCTAGGCCTCCTATTTTTTTATGTTATTCTTGCCTCCAACCTTCCAGTCCCCAAATAGCAGAGTGACCATCATTGTAACATTTATCAAAGTCTTTTCTGATCCCCAGACTAGGCTATGTTTGTATTATATATTATCATTGTAGTCTATTTATCTATTTCATAATACTTATTGGATTGTGTTTTTAATTATACGTTGCATAATCACTTTTCTAATGTTGGCATTTTTCACTGTATCCTAATCTCTGATAGACAAGGTGCATAAATATCTTACTCATTGGTCTGACCTCAGTTTTAAGCACAGTGCCTAGAATACAGTAGGTGTTCAACAAATACGTGTTGAATGAATCATTTTCAAAGTATCTGTGCACTTTACTTCATTTTGTAACAGAAATTTAATTTTTAATGTTTTTAGTTTACTTCTTTGGGCTATTTCTAGTGGCAAAAAAAAGATTAATGTTATAGATAATTTTTCACAGGTTTCTAGAAATAGGTCATGAAAATAGCTACCTCAAATGTGACATATACTCATCTCTCTCAGTAATTGGATTGACTTTAGATCCTTCTACAAAAAGCAGAGATCTAGCCAGTCTTTATTGTGACCAGGTCTTCAGATTCTGTGCTATTCATCAACATAAAATAAAAATAGTTTGCCCACTCCCTTTTTCCAGTTCTCACTTTACTTTCTAAATTCACTATAATATTGTATTTTTTATTTGAAATACTGATTTTCTACCTTCTCTGTTGCATATCTATATTTATTAACTTATTTAGACTAAGAAGAAAAGATTCTCCAACTCTTTCCTTCAGTGACCTTGGAAAGAATAAAGCTTTGGTTAATAAAATTATACCAATCCTAGAAAATAAAAATCACTACCCAAAACTCTTCAACACTAATAAAAAATGGAGCCAGACAGACTGTTAGGTAAAACATATGCTAATAAAGCACAGAAGTGGTTAAACACAAGGACATTTCCCTCTATAGGAGACCAAAGTCCCAAATATTCAATAACAAAAATTTTAGCCATATGTGCACTTATGTAGAACAGATTATTAATGGTTATCCTCCGTAAATATAAGAAATGCATTAAAATAAATCTGAATAGTTTTAAATTATTTTTCTGAAATCACAGCCATTAAACAGTGACGATCATTCAGTGGAAATATTCAAGATACATGTATGACAGAAATACCAAGTTCATTCTTCAGTGTCAAGTGGAGGCAAATTCTACAAATGCTTATATTCAAAAACATTTTCAGAGTAATTACGTTTTTTTGGACAACGCTTTTAGCATTCTTTTTTTTTTT
>NC_048219.1:115706766-115775561 GCF_002007445.2 Ailuropoda melanoleuca
ACCATGCATACACCAAAAAAAAAGGGGGGGGGAATGGGCTGGAAAAAGAAAATATACCAAATAAATAGTGTGCTTTTCACAGTAGTTTTTTTCCTATTCTTCTTTCTCCTCTGTCCTTCTCTGCATTTTCAAATTTTCTTCAAAGAGAACACATTATTTTTACAATGAGAAAAGGATGCATATTTAGCTCTGCTGTTTACTTGTCCCTATTGGAAGATTCTGAATCAAATAAACATCCGACAAGAACAATGTGCACCAACCATGGTTTTCATTCTTCCAAATGTTGAAAAGTAGTCTTTTGACTTGAAAATACAGAAACTTAGTGCAGCATACACGTGTCATTTGTGTGACTTCATCCTGGCCCCGACTCTTCCTTTCTCTGATTAGCCCCATCCACACTGATACATCAGTATCCTTCCCACGTACTCCTCCCTGTGAGCAGAAGATTTTGCTCCCGCTCGCTCTGGGTGGAGTGAGCTCATTTCAGTTCACACTTACCTTTTCTGAGCCTGTCTCTGAACATCCATACAAGAGGTTTTATTTAAGGAATGGCAGCAGCATATTTTGAGGAAGAGTGGACAGCTTTTACTGCCTCCCTCCAGGAACTAGGAAAACATCTAAAAGAATGTGGGTACTCTGATTGCTGGGAGGGAACTTGATATGACAAGTTGTGGTGCAAGAAGGCAGCTGGGCAAGAGGGGACTGTTCAGCACACACTCATTGCTCCAGTCGAGGCCTTCAACTTGCTGACCTTTGTATAAGTCTCATTCCATCTGTCTCCCTTTTCAAGCACCTTATGTATTATTTCTCCCTCCTGGAATACTCTCTCTTATCCTGTCATTCTTACTCCAGCCCTGCCTCTATTTTTCTTGTAAACATAGCCCATTTAAAAATAATACATACGAGAAAGATAGATCGATATCTAACTTATAATACTGTTTTTGATACCAGAGGACTCTTCCAAAATGTTCCAACTGAAAACCACTTCAACTCTGTAATTTGTCTTACTATTTTTCATTCCTCGGTTATAGATTGGAAAAATACTGATACACAGAAGCATTATGCCAAAATTATATTAATAAAATATGGGTGAGGTTCATTCTCTTGGGTATCTTCTTTAAAGCTTCAAAGATACAGGGAAATGTTGTGAAGTATGAAACACAGGGATAGTGATTGTAATTATATGACTACTTCTGAAGTTCTAAGAGTTTGTTATATGGATGCATATTTAGTTTTGTTGCTCTTCTCTGATTTTTCAATCAGTATTTCTTCAAAATACTTAGAAAAATAAAGCTTAGGTTTATCTTTGATATAGAAAGAATAAATGGACTGAGAAGATATAAGAACAAACCAACCCAGAATCCATGAGTAGCCGGCCTAGCAGAACACAAGTCACTAAGCAGCAACCGGCAGTTTCTTTGAAGAACAGATCAGTTTCTCTGATGATTAGTCTAATCACTTTCTATGATAGAAGAAAAGGACACGTGCACAAACAGGACGTCTTTCATATAATTTTTATCATCCTCAGGAAGCTTTTGGTCTCTGACTTCTACAGTACTTATCAGAGCTGTGAACAACCTGTAATGCCTACAAAAAGTGACCACCTACCTTCGCCTGAGTGGTCTGTCTTTGCATACAGACCACCTTTCTTCTGCACTCGGAACTCCACTTCCACCGTACATGCTTCCTGTCACTCATCGCGTTTGTCCTCTCCCCATTCCAAGAAGCTAAGTAAGCAATGGGAACGCCATGCAGCGAATGTAGTATCATGACCTTCTTTCTTTCATGGTGCTACTAAACTATGAGTCAGGAACTATGTGCCATGAGATTCGCTAGTGGAAAAAAAACATTGTGCCCTCAGGTTATCTCCCAAAATTATCTCTGTTATTTATCTATTGCTGCATAACAAATTGCCCCAAAACTCAGTAGTTTCAAACAATGATGAATATTTATCCCATCACAAAGACTTCGTGGGTCAGGACTCAGTAACCTCTTGGACCGACGATATAAGCTTGTGGTCTCTCATGAAGTCCTGGTCAAAATAGTGACCTGAGTTGCTGTTGCCTGAATGTTTGATGGGGGCTGAGTGATCCACTTCCAGGATGGCTCATTCCCATGGCTGACAAGTTGTTACTTGCTGTTGTTAAGAGGTTTTAATTTCTCTCCATGTGGCCTCGACAGAAGGCTGCTCAATATGGGGATTAGCTCTCCTCAAAGAAAATGATTCAAAAGAACAAGGTAGGAGCCAAGACTTTTATGACCCAGCCTGGAAGTCACAGATCTTCATTTCCACTGTATCATGCTGGCTACACAGGATTGACCCTATCCAATATGGAAAAGGACTCTACAAGGACATGACAGCAAAAGGCAAAGATCCCTGGGCATCCTCTTGGTCATCTTGCATTGCTTGTTAAACCTCCATCAAGACGCGGAGTTATTCTTTGACCAATTTGAATCTGGACTGACCTATGAATGTTTTGATCAAATGAATACAGTGGAAATGATGCAATGTCAGTTCCAAGTTAAAAGTCCTTTTGAAAGACTGCCAGTTTTTGCTTTCCTGCCTTTTGGAGTCCTGAGCCATTAAGTAAGAAGTTCAGGTTACCCTGCTATAAGTTTGGCCACATGAAGCTGAGGTATAGTCATATGTGCAGAAAAGGCCATCCTGGTTGATTTTTCAGATGACCCTGGCACTTGTATGACTGTAATCACATGAGAAACTCTGATTAAGAATCATCACCCAAAGCCCAGCTAACTCCTAGAACCATGAACCCTTATATAATAAACTGGTGTCTTTAGCCACCAAATTTTGAGATGGTTTGTTATGTAATGACAGAAAACCAGAGAAAAGTTATACAAGTTTTTGTTATTCATTTTTGGTATTTTCTGCACAACCTTTACATCACAGCATAAATGCCACAATAGAGGGAAATATACCTAGGCCTCCTATTTTTTTATGTTATTCTTGCCTCCAACCTTCCAGTCCCCAAATAGCAGAGTGACCATCATTGTAACATTTATCAAAGTCTTTTCTGATCCCCAGACTAGGCTATGTTTGTATTATATATTATCATTGTAGTCTATTTATCTATTTCATAATACTTATTGGCTTGTGTTTTTAATTATACGTTGCATAATCACTTTTCTAATGTTGGCATTTTTCACTGTATCCTAATCTCTGATAGACAAGGTGCATAAATATCTTACTCATTGGTCTGACCTCAGTTTTAAGCACAGTGCCTAGAATACAGTAGGTGTTCAACAAATACGTGTTGAATGAATCATTTTCAAAGTATCTGTGCACTTTACTTCATTTTGTAACAGAAATTTAATTTTTAATGTTTTTAGTTTACTTCTTTGGGCTATTTCTAGTGGCAAAAAAAAGATTAATGTTATAGATAATTTTTCACAGGTTTCTAGAAATAGGTCATGAAAATAGCTACCTCAAATGTGACATATACTCATCTCTCTCAGTAATTGGATTGACTTTAGATCCTTCTACAAAAAGCAGAGATCTAGCCAGTCTTTATTGTGACCAGGTCTTCAGATTCTGTGCTATTCATCAACATAAAATAAAAATAGTTTGCCCACTCCCTTTTTCCAGTTCTCACTTTACTTTCTAAATTCACTATAATATTGTATTTTTTATTTGAAATACTGATTTTCTACCTTCTCTGTTGCATATCTATATTTATTAACTTATTTAGACTAAGAAGAAAAGATTCTCCAACTCTTTCCTTCAGTGACCTTGGAAAGAATAAAGCTTTGGTTAATAAAATTATACCAATCCTAGAAAATAAAAATCACTACCCAAAACTCTTCAACACTAATAAAAAATGGAGCCAGACAGACTGTTAGGTAAAACATATGCTAATAAAGCACAGAAGTGGTTAAACACAAGGACATTTCCCTCTATAGGAGACCAAAGTCCCAAATATTCAATAACAAAAATTTTAGCCATATGTGCACTTATGTAGAACAGATTATTAATGGTTATCCTCCGTAAATATAAGAAATGCATTAAAATAAATCTGAATAATTTTAAATTATTTTTCTGAAATCACAGCCATTAAACAGTGACGATCATTCAGTGGAAATATTCATCAAGATACATGTATGACAGAAATACCAAGTTCATTCTTCAGTGTCAAGTGGAGGCAAATTCTACAAATGCTTATATTCAAAAACATTTTCAGAGTAATTACGTTTTTTTGGACAACGCTTTTAGCATTCTTTTTTTTTTTTCCTTACATATGCTTCTAAATCTGTGTTTGGAATCCAAATTTTAAATTTAATTACAAGCAGAAGAATATGCCTACTTAACATCCAATTTAGGCCTAAATTACCCTTAAATTTATAGAGATTCATGGAAGTTTAGGGTTGGAGGTTTTTTAAAGTTTATCTAACCCCATGGCTTTTAAAGTTTAATGTGTATCAAAGGGCTTCTCAAAACACAGACCGCCGGGTGCTCCCCTCAGAGTTTCTGAATCGCTGGGTCTGGGCTAAAGCCCCAGAATTGGCTTCTTTAATGAGTTGCCGGGTCTTGCTAATGTGACTGGTCCAGGAACCACACTTTGAGGATCACTGATCATACCCGCATTTACATTTTATAGAATAAGAAATAAAGGCCCAGAAAACTTGAAAGATTGGTTGGAGGGTTCTGCCACAGTCGGCGGCAGCAGAAAGGCAGGAAAAGGCAGAAGGGGGACTCAGCAGTTTCTCTTCCAGGTGGAGTTTCCTCTGACCCGACTTTCCCAGCCTGAGGTGTATTCCATACCACATGAGGTGTTGATGAATACACTACCGAAAAAAATAAGTCACAGCCGCGGAAGAGGGAAGGCAACCTAAACATCCTCTCTCCCAGATGACAAAATTAAAGACATGCAGGACCGCACCAAAAACGGTACGATTCAGGTATTTCGTTGCGGCCACCACTCTGCTTTTGAAGTTCATTTCCCTCTAAACATCTAAGGGCTTACTTTGCATTCTTACATTGCAACGTCTTTGTTGATAACTTTTCAGTAATTCCATTACAGCAAATCACAGGGTTGTCAAATCTTCAAGGATCAGAAGATCATGAGTTGACAAGTAGCAGATGCACAGAAAGAAGTTTTCAATAACGTGCATTCATTCCCCATGTGGAGCGGGGTAGAAGACCTATTACTCCAGGATAGTAAAAACCAGCCGGGGAGTAACAAAGAATGGAGTTCGGCCATGATAGTTACTGTTTCTCCCAATTTTATTCAGCGAAGAATCAAAGAATTCAGAAGAAAGAAAACTCTTAGATTTTCAAACAAGCTGTTTCTGTTTAAGGACAGAAGTTTCTGTTAAAATTTAGTGTAATTGTGATGTCACTGAGCACAGTGAAAGCTGCAGGCGAACGGAACATTCTCATTGTAATACCACTACTGTAGGCATATTTGAAACACTATAGCTTCTTCAGACTATAATTATAACTGTTTGTTGCTTCTGTGGTTTCAAAGATAATAGAAGTTGTTCACAAAATTTACACAACACTGATGTGTTGCATATAAAATGTAGACAGTCACGTGTAAAATATCCCATTATATACTTTCTCATAGACAGAAACAGCTGAGAAACCTACAGACCATCAAATTATGACTCCAGTGTTCCATTACAAGCAATTAGACTCCGGAACCCAAAGGTACAACCAAAATGCGTGGTGTAATTTGGTTAATACCATTGAAGAGCTGGGCCACAGGTGCCTGAATCTGTAGAAAAGAAAAATTCTGGTGGCTATAGGGTCTTACGACTCTACTGGTTAACGACTTCTACAGGGAAAGCGTCAAAGGTGGAACTAGGGAGAAAATACATGGGAAGCACTTCATGTTAAGAGATCCAAAATTATACTCATTCTTTCCACTGAAAGGCTACTCTCTGTTAGACACAGTCCTTGCCCTCAGTGAAATCAAAATCCAGCCTAGATGTGGGCATGAATTCATTCCTTTGTCAAACATTGACCAGTGCCATAAAGATCTCAGTACAGCCTGTTAGCAATATTACAGAACAGAGCGCCTTCCATGTTCAAAGGACAGGAAAATTAGGAAATTATCACCAATAAATGACATGGATCTGGGTCCAGAATAATTCAAAAGTAGTTTCCACAGGGAAATGGAAATCACCTGGTGGGAGTTAAAGTTATGAAAGACAAGTTGAGGTCAGGAAATTATGCTAAGGAGTTTGGACACTGTCAGGCAATTATGCTAAGGAATTTGGACACTGTTTCCAGACGGTAGGAGCCATGGAGGGTATTTGAGAGCTATAAGGCAGAGCAATTTCTGAGAAAACTCTTTTGGGAAGCACACCTCAAAAAGTGGCCAAAAAATAAAAGACATCTTTTTGTAATGCCTGAATGAGCTTTTGTAGCAATGAAGAACTACCCAGGAACCAATCGCAAAACAATCCCAGAGGCTAGAGTGATTTGGATGAACTTGTAGCCTGAGGCATGTGCTGGTGACCTAGAACCTAAATTTCAATGTCATGCTTTAGTGACATGACACAAACCTGAGGCCAAGGCAGAAAGGGGCATGAACACAACAAAGCAAATAGAAGGAAACAATAAAATAACAGAAAATAACTAAATGAAAGTCAAAGATACAACACGGAGCATCAGTAGAACCGAAAGTTAATTCTATAATGAGACTAATAAGGAGCAAATGTCTCAAAAAAACAATCAAGGAAAAAAGAGAGAAGAATTCAAAATATACAATATGAGGAATGAAAGGGGGACTTAATTAGTGATGCAGCACATACTAAAAAGACTGGAGAATATTATATCAACTTTATGGCGTTCAATTTGGATGATGCCATGAAATAGAAAAAATTCTAGCAAAATGTGTAACCAAGCATACTCACAAAGACCTAAAAAAATTTGAATCACCTTAGAACCCTCTCATTAAACTGAAAAAGTAGTTTAAAATTTCCCACAAAGGAAAACACTTCCTTGAAATACTCCTTCTAATGCATTCTACCAAGCTGTCAAGAAGCAGATTATTCCACTTTTTTAGAGAGGGAAAGAAGAAGAAATACTATCTAACATATTTGGTGAGACTAGCATATCTCTTACACCAAAACCATGCGGAGTCAGTTTGAAACAGAAAATTATGAGCCAATCTCACTTGAAAAAGGATGTTGACAAATTAAATCCATGGAATATATGAAAAAGGTAACACATTATTACCAAGTTGTGATTATTTCACAAATTCAAAGTTGATTCAACATTAGAAAACAATGAGACGACTTCATTATACTAAAAGATTAAAGGAGAAAATCAAAATCACCCCAATAGGCACGGCAAGAGCGTTCAGTATAATACAGCTGCCATTCAACGTAAAATTCTTAGCAAACTAGGAATAGAAGAGATCTTCTTTAACTTAATAAAGAATATCTACAGGAACACCTGTGACACAATCATACAGATTATCTTTAAAACCAGGAATGTGACAGTATCGCTTTCTACTCCTACTTCTATTCGCCATTGTATGGGAGATTCTTAGAATAAGTCAAGGAGGGGCGCCTGGGTGGCTCAGTGGGTTGAGCCTCTGCCTTCCCTTTAGGTCATGATGCCAGGGTCCTGGAATCGAGCCCCACATCAGGCTCTCTGCTCTGCGGGGAGCCTGCTTCTCCCTCTCCCTCTGCCTCTGCCCCTGCTTATGATCCCTCTCTGTCAAATAAATAAATAAAATATTTTTTTTAAAAAGAATAAGACAAGGAATGGAAATATGCTGTGTAATTTCATTTATATACCACTTTTCAGATGACAAAATCGTAGACATGGGATCAGACTAGCAGCTAGCTGGGGTTAGGAAGGAGGTGAAGATGAGAGGGCAGTTGACTGTGGCCCTAGAAGAGCAACGCGAGTGACCCTTGTGCCAACAGATCGTTATGTATCTTGACTGTACTAACGCCAATATTCCAGTTGGGATATCATACTACACTTTTGCAAGGTGTTACCATGGGCGAAAACCGAGTAAAGGAGACATGGGATCTCTGTATTATTTCTGCATTTAAATCTATAATTGTCTCAAAATAAAAAGGTTAATTGAAAAAAAAACAGATTTTTCATGGAACTTAACAAACTGATTCTGAAATGGATACAGAAAAGCAAAGACCCTAAGAATAGGCTCATGGGGCAGGGACATCCTCAAAAGTGGCAAAGTAGGAACTACTGGGCTCCATCCCTTTTCAAAAGCAGCTAATGAGCTGGCAAAAACTGTCAGAGCGAACTCGAGAAGAACACTGAGATCCAGTCAAGAACTTCCAACCGGAGGCTAATTTTGGTGAGGAAAGACACTGCTGCTTTATAGGGAGAGAGTGCTGTGGCATTTTAAAGTGCCTCCCTCCCACCCCCCACACCCCGGGACCTGCAGCGCAGGGTGGGTGCTCTACACTCCTCGTGCCCGGGGCTGGTGCTAGAGGGACCAACACTGACCTTCATCTCAAAGAACTGTGCTTTGTGGTCTCCACAGGTCTGGCAGTTTCCTCAATGACCAGCGTAAAGACCTCCTTTTGTTTCACCCAATTTGGGGCATTCCCAGGGATGGGGTGGCTTCCCAGGCAGCTTTTGCAAAACATTTAAAGGCATAGGTACTGGCCCAGGGCCTGGGCAAGGGAAATACTGGGGGAAAGCAATGGAAAGAAGTCTGGAAAGGCCTAGGATGAGAAAGGGGATATATAGGGAGAGGGATTTGAACAGCTTCCGTGTAGACCAGATTCTTTAATGACACGCGCACGGCCAGGTTGGGATGTATGTCAGAGAAGGTATCAGAAGACCCTAGCTGCCGCTGCTGGCGAGCCTTCAGTCTCCACAGGAGTGGGAAGTATGCTGTAAGGCAGAGTTTTAAATAGTCTGGCTCAGCATTGAAGGAGTGTCCTGACACAGAGCCAGTCCACAAAGTAATTTGTAATGCATATTTGGTTTGTAACTCCTATTTTTTTCCCTCTTTTTTCCCCCTAGGTTATTTAGAAGACTAATGCAAAGAAGAATTATAAATAATTTTAAAACTAGGTTAAAGGTTGGGAGATGGGGCTGTAAATGAATTAAGTTTTCCTCTACGACTGAAGAACAGTCTGAAGAAATTTTTATCTAAAGAGTAATAAGCAGTGGAGGGACTTGACCTATCAGATAGCAAGACTTACTACAAATATATAGTAACTAAGACAGTGTGAGATTAGATTTATGTAGAGATAAACCTATAGACCAGTGGACAGGACAGAGATTTCAGAATCAGATCTACACACCTAGTGGAAACTGGATATAGAGAGAACTAGTATTGCAAATCAGTGGCAAAAGGATGAATTTACCATTAACCTATGCAAGGACAACTGATGATCTATATGGGTGGAAAAAAAGATGGTGAACATATGAGCAATCAATTCAGGACAGATCACAAACTTACACGGGAAAAGCAAGACTTTAAACTTCTAACAGAGTATATAGGAAAATGCACGTAACACTTCAAGGTAATAAATAATTTTTTAAGTAAACAAAAGCATAAACCAAAAAGGAAAAGAGTGATAAAAGATTGCTGCTGTCCAGAATAATTTTTGAAACCCTATGAATTAAAATGAAAATGTCAAACGACCCATAGAAATGGCAAAAAGATATAATGAATAGTTTTTCACAGAAGATGAATGGAGAGTAAGCATAGGAAAAATTTCTCAGTGTCAATAGTAATCAAGGCAATGTGTATTAAAACTACCATGAAATACAATGTCATGTCCAAGCAGACCAGTAAAAAGTCAAAAATCTGGAAATGCCAGGTATTGGTAATATGTGGAATAAAGATATTTGTCATAGGCTATTGATGAAGAATAAAGTGCTTAAACCTATTTTAGAAAAAAATTTGGACTAGAATTTAAATTAAAAATTGAAATAAAAAAAGAAAGAAAAGAATTTGGAAATTGCCTGGTACAGGTGCATTTTAGATATATTATCTAAATACCACTTTTAGATACATATCCTAGAGAAATTCTTAAACACAGAAACATGAGGAAATTTATAGAAAAGCAATTCTAGTAAAACTTTTTTTACAACAATAAATTAATCCAAATGCCCGACAGTAGAATAGAATAAAATAATAAATTGAAATGTATTTTTGAAATGGAGCATTATGTAACAGTGAAACCCAAATTGCAGATAAATGCATCAACATAAAAGGATCTCAAAAACATGATATCAGTGAAAATACCAAGTAATGGAATAATATATTCCAATTTCTTTTACATAAAGTTCAAAAACAGGTAAAATGAAACAACAAAGAGATATTTT
Source organism: Ailuropoda melanoleuca (assembly GCF_002007445.2). Taxonomy (NCBI): domain Eukaryota; kingdom Metazoa; phylum Chordata; class Mammalia; order Carnivora; family Ursidae; genus Ailuropoda; species Ailuropoda melanoleuca. The sequence goes on from NC_048219.1 coordinate 115,717,058, forward strand.
ATGTAAGTATATACACATATAATCTCTATATAAATTAATACATATGCCCAGATGGTAAACTAAGGGAAATGAGGGAAAGACTAACATAATTTCAGGATAGTAGGTACTTTGGGGGCAGAGAAAGGGGGATGCATTTGGTCAGGAACTCACAAAACATAGGCTTTCAAAAGCAAAGATATTACCTTATTTCTTAGGCTGAGTTGTGAGCAGTGTTACTTTATTATTTATTAAACGCTACCTATATATTATATGCATCCTTCTAGTATGCTATATTTCACAATATAAAACATTATATTCACAATAAAATAAAAAGACATTTTATTTACAATAAAAAGTAAAAACAAAAAGAAAGTCTTAGTGGGAAAAAAATAGATCGAGTCCATGTTTTAGAAATATACTCTAGTGGACATGAAGAAGAGAAACACCATAGGCTACTATTATCTAGGAGGAAGAAAATGAACTTCTAACCTCCACAATGCCAATCGAGTACAAATTTATTTATTTTTTTAAATATTTTATTTATTTATATGCCAGAGAGAGAGAGTGCAAGCAGGGGGAACGGCAGGCAGAGAGAGAAGCAGGCTCCCTGCTGAGCAAGGAGCCCGATGTAGGACTCGATCCCAGGATCTGCAGAAGGCAGATGCTTAATCAAATGAGCCACCCAGGCGTCCCTCAAGTACAGACTTAAAAGAGAAACCTTGTGAACATATAATTGACAGAATAGATGAGAGGATATTGATGTGTTTTGTGCCTGGCTCATTATTACTATAGTGATGATGACCAAAGAAGACAGTAGGGAAGCTCTATTTGAAGGGTGAAAAGTAGAACAGAAGTGAGTGATGGAACGATAGACCCACAAGAAAACAGTATTTCCAAAGCCAAGCGAGGAAGAAGAAGTTAGAGTTTACAGTAGTTAGCTTCAATCACTGTAAAGTAGGTTCTGAGGTCATCTGCTAGTGTGAAATGTGCAGGAATGGTTTTCTGGACATGAGGAGCAAGGAAGGCTTTGGAACAGCAGCTTTGAGAAATATAATGGGGGAAAAAACAGAGACAAAATGCTGAAGAGCAGTGAGAGCCCAGATGCCTTTGGATGGCATGAACCTATAGGAGGGCTATGTGTCGTGATTCCATACCTAGTCCAGCAACCTTAACTATCATTGTCTTCCACAGGGCTCCAAAGAGGTTCTAGGACTTCTGCTGCATTTATTATAGACCACTGGTTTTACCTAGCTTCCAAAACAATCCCAACAGTATATCAGAACTGTCCCTCACACCCTTGCCAGAGTGTTAAACCCTGTATCATGGAAGAATGGCCTCTATCAACAAATTGTCCCTTGACTTGCTTCCCCCCCACCCCCCGCCACTTGATCCAACACTCTAATGAGCCATTCCCAGGCATACTTTCCTGGCTCTTTCTGGAACATGCTAACCAAGTCCCACAAATTTCTATCCTTTTCCCACTCAGCCTGTTCTGAGATTTAGCCATTATTATAGGTCTGGGGCCAAAAGGAGAGATGAGGGAAGACCTGAGAAACAAAACCATTGTCTTGTAAGGGCTCTGTCTCATTTGAGGCCTCTTCATAGTTTTCAAGTAAGGAGAGAATTTCTGTCTTCCAACAAGGAGTGAATATTCTACAGAACCAGAGGTTTCGGGGGAATTGGTAGATTCAGTCTCAGGATTTCATTTGCTTCTTATCAGGCCCTCATTTTTATACAGAACTGCCTAGTCTGAGAATGCAGCCCTCTCTAAAATTCAGTCCTCTCTAACAAATAAGAATGAGATGACTGAGAGTTGTCTAATTGTTCTCTGTGTCTATCCTTCAACTACAGAAGATGAGAGCCTCAAATGCTTACAGAAGGCCTTCTAACCATTTGCTTTAAATTGGTAGTTAATAGATGTAAGTGGGTCATTTTCTCTCTTTATTGAATCAACAGCACCTAGCAACAGCCACCCAGTTCCACAGTCCTTACAGATACCATTTCCCCATATTTCTCAAATACTTGAGCCATTGTACCAATTATTACATCTCCTCCACCTGAACTCCATCCCTGTTCCTCACAGATAAAAGTCTTAGCAATGGCACTGCCACAGTATACCCGGGATGATCACTATGCCCCCTACCATGAGTGATGGGGCATACACTGGCTGCCATCTAGCCAACAAGGAATCCAGCTTTAGAATCCCACCCTTACAGTCACTTCCTAAAATCACTTCTGCTTTCGACTATCTTAGATGTTGTTCCCTAGAAGCAGGTTAAGAAGAGGATTCTTGTTTAGGTTATTTATTGAGAGAGGCAGGGCAGGGCAGAGGAAAGAACAAAGAGAGGATACAGTCTTGGCTTCTCTCTGTTCCCATAAGAAGCTCTGGAGCAGAAATTGTACCACAGACTTGGTCAAAGCTTGAGGCAAAAGGTTAACAGTTTTCTACCCTGTGTCAAACAGTCAGTGTCTATTGCCCATCACGGGGCGGAGAGTTGGAGGTGGGTGTGTTGCCTTCTAGGTGAGACACCTACTGCTCCTCCCTGGTCCAGGGCAATTCTGCAGAGAAGGGGACAGCCGTGCATGGTTATCAGCCTACACTACAGCAGCTAGGAAGTGGATATATCACAGAATGCAAGACAGCCAACAGCAACTACAATTTCTTAAGATATCCTTAGTGTTCCAAATTACAGCAGCACAGAAGAGCAATTCCATAGAATCAAATCATAAACTTAAAGCCATGCAATGGTTTGTTGGGAGCTGGCTCCTATCAAGCCACAAGAGTGCATTATACACAGCTCTTCCCAATTCAGCACTCAGTGATGTCCTGTTGGTAGCTTGAAATTGTCCATGGTGGGAATATTACACCACACCAACAGGAAGAAGCTACACACCAGGTCTATCATCTATCTATCTATCTATCATCTATCTATCTATCATCTACCTATCATCTAGTGGGGGGAGGATGGTCACGTTGTTAGTTATTTACCAGCACACGCGGAAGCAGTGTAAGATAAGAACCATTATTCCTGATTTTAAATATGAGGAAAATCAGCTAAGAAAGAGCAATTAAGTGTGTTTTAGAATTAAAATCTATTTCTATATACTTCATTGTAATGGGAATACTAGGTTTGGTTCAGCACACATTTATTGAGTGACGACCCTGTGCTGGCACTGTTGTCACTAAGATACATTCTCAGTCCACAAAGGAAATGGGATGGAAGTTCAATCTTTGGGAAACCAAGAACATGGTATCTTAAAAATTTGGTTGAATCACTTCAAGTTATTTCCATATTTTTGAGATTTTAATAATGTTCTAAAGATTTTTCCTTTTCAAATTTATAAAATGAGGATTAAAAAAATTGAATCCCAATGCCTCCGTTTATGAGATACATACTTTGGAAATGCATAAGGCTTAATACAAATGAATGATTTGGGACCCCTGGTGACTCAGTCACTTAAACGTCTGCCTTGGACTTGAGTCATGATCTCAGGGTCCTGGGATTGAGCCCCACGTAGGGTTCCTTGTTCAGTGGGGAGCCTGCTTCTCCCTCTCCTTCTGTCTGCCACTCTCCCTACTTGTGCTCTCTCTTTGTCAAATAAATAAATAAAATATTTTTTTTAAAAATGAATGAATTGTTAAATAAGAAAATCAGTAATAAAGGTAACAATCCCATTTCAAATACCTGAAGCAATAGATCCCTTAGAGTAAAGATGAGGGTGACTCCAATATATTCTTCAACTGAGTCAAGACCACTTTAGGTCGTGGTGTTTCAAGTGAGTTGGAACAGCTTTGGGCTTTTACTTTAACAAGTGATTTTTTTAATGTGATCAGAATTCTTGTAGCCCCAGAGAAGCAAGCAGCATTTCTCTCTTCTAACATTTGATTCCATAATCTTTTCAGAGCCAGAACTAGAGTTGTTCTGAAGAAAGTCTTTCAAAATTAAGGCAGCTCCGGCTGCTCGTGGCACACGCATCTTTGCACATACATTCAGGAAAGGCTGAGGAGAGGAGGTCAGTGCCTTCCTCTCTTTGGATGTTTATTGTTTGCCAGTTTCAAGACTCTCATATTTCAAATCTTCCCTTCTGTTCCTCCCTTTCTTTTCCTCACATCTTTGTCCATAACCCGCTCTCTATCTGTACTGAGAATTCCACTTCATTTTTCATCCCAGCTATACTTGCTTTCCCCTCTCATTACTATTTCTGGCAGAATACTACATTATGGTCACACTGTCATTGGTTTTCAGTGCCACAAACATTACTGGCTTTAGAAAGCAAGGATACTCTGATGGAAGGGGAGAAATTAAAAGATGGCTTTCTATTGCCACAGTCAAAGGTACAATCACGGCAACAGGGAAAGTCATAATGCTGGCAAATATACCAATCTGAGCCTCTCCCTGGTTCTTCAAGAAACCAATTAATGTGTGCATATAAACATTCACACACACACACACCCATGCACACACACACGTACTCTGTATGATTATATACCATTTTCCTCACCAAACAAAGCAGAGGCAACAGTAGTCTTCAAAGGACGTGTTCTTTCTGGGCAAAATTTTGTGAGATTGCTATCAGGGAAGGTTGTATATGACAGACAAAAACAAAAAAAAAATTCGCTTGTTCTAAGAATTTACTGAACGATTTCTTATTGTTGAATTCCACCCATTAACACATGGATTTAGATCCTAACAATGACTGACAGACATTTGGAAAGCAAAAGTAAAAGTTGACCTGCAGACAGTTCAAATTTGCCATATGCTTGCTGTCACCATTAACAGTTTGTAGACCATCCTAATTTATGCTTCAGCTGACTAACCTGACGTATTTTAAAGAGAGTGAATACCTGTTTCTTTTTCAAAGAAGGCATTTTGTGTTTCCTTATTATCATAAGTATGACAACCTAATAAATGATTAAGGGTAAATTTAAGATAGTTTGAAGGGGGAGCAATGGTTTTGTGCACCCTAGAACCGATCACAAATGTTTCCACCTGAATGGCTGCGTCACTGAGGAACGTCTCTACCAATATTCCTCAGGTACGATTTCAGAAATAAGAGTAACTTCCTTCAGCATGGCCTAATAGAATTTTTAAAGGGGACTTCTTGGCACTTAGAAATCACTACAGTTTAAATTGTGTGTCTGTAAACAAATGGCTAAAATTACTCAGTCTTTAACCCAATTTTTGCCGTTTTGAAAAAGAATTGCATTACTCTCTCATATGTTTAAGTAACCAACTATCCCATTAACCAGCTGCCCTTTCTTTACTTTCTTGAAACTTCATTTCCTAGGCACTATTACAGATGGGAGAGAAAGGAGGAAGAGGTTAGTGTCAGTTGTTTTAAAATTTGACACCTCAGCACAAACCTACTCGCCCTATCCTCTCCGCGTCCTTAAGGATAGGTCTTCGACTTTTCCAATTTTAATCAGATAGCCCAGATGGTCATGCTCATAGCAAAAGTGTTATTAAAGCCCGAGTAAATAAAATAATGAAGAGATTTACTAATTAATTTCTAAAATATTCCAGATTCTGAGCAAGGGCTATAGATTGTGTTATACAATCTCTGTCCCTTCTGTTTTTAACATAGTTGTTGGTTATGTGGTAATACTCAATAAATGAATTTTAATTAGTTAGTGAAAAGTTACTTATAAGTCATAATATGTATTCTGCTTCTCAAAGTGCCATACCAATGTCAAAATATTCTAAAACAATTAAACCAGCCATCTAAAACATTTATAACCATTCGTTATTTTACAACAAAACATTTTGTTGCTCGCATTTTAACAAACGTCACTTTTCACTTATCTCTTGTGAGGACACTGAAGGCATGAATCAGGAAAATAAAAAATAACTTCTAGTGAGTCACAGAAATGAACCACGAAAATAAACTAAACACGGCTTGGTGGCAGGCCCGCGCTTGTTGTCAGACTGACGGACGAAGACCTTGGAACTATTACAGAAATGGCCCACAACTTGCCCTGCAGCATCTAACGGGTTTTTCGCTGCGGGCCCTCCATGTCCTTCCAGTTCTCAGAGCGAGGAGGGTGGCCAGGCCACACCGCTCCTCGGGAGCTCCAGCAAGGCTCTCGGTCCCTCTGTGGAAGCGAAAGCCTTGGGCAGCTGGCTGCCTTCCACGGGGAGCCACAGCCCCCCTCCACCACATCGCAGGTTTCCTCAGGCAGCAGATGTCTCGGAGCTGCTGTGCAGGTCTCCAGCTCCACCAAGCCACCTGTACAACAGATTTCATGCACCAGCGACGCTTTTGTTGCCACTTGGGGAAGATTTTTTTTTAATCTATTTTTTCTTTCAACCCCTGTATGATCAGTGGGATTAAAATAGGAAATTTGGCCTCATCTTGCAAAACTCGTTATTCAAAAATATAAGGGAGAGCCCAAAGCCCTTCCGCTTCTCCCCTTCCCTCCAGCATCCCCCAGATGATTCAGGAAAACGCATTCACCTTCCATAGAATTACAATTACATTTTGTTCCTTAAAAATCGACCATTTCCAAAAGGCAGTTTTGCTGAACCATGAAGCAGAAAAGTTAAGCGACCAACTGTTAAACTGCTCACCCTTCTGCATGACTCTGACACGACCAAACTTTAAACTGTGGGTGCAATCCTCTTTGAACATTATCTGGAAAATATTCTGACTTTTTCGGCTGCTAAAGTGATACTTACAGTACTATTGTGTCTGTTTAGTTTAAAAATGAGGTTGATAACGATAATGCTTTTCCATAAGATGGTCTTCTACTTTTTAATGATCCCCGTAGTTCCCTACATAAATGACTACATCCTTACAGAATCTCGGTCCTGATTAGCACTCCTGCTAGTAAAATTTCACATACTAAATCAGCACCAGCTGTAGCAAGCAAGAAAGAAAAAGGCAAGTGTAAATGTTCCATATGCCCCACCAAATTGGCATCTGTGTCAGTAACCCTTTTTTTTTAAACTATTGTATACATACATTCTCTTAAGTGTTTTGTTCACAGAATACTGCTAACAAAATTTCTCTGTTGGCATATCAAGGAAAGAGCCTGTCCTTGATACTATTCAACGGCACAGAATACAACTTCTCCATCTCTTCTGGTCACAGACACACCTAAAGGTTCTATTTATGTAAGTTGCTTCAAGTTAGTGAACCTTTATTTTGACCTGGGTTCCCTGTGATGTGACACAGCAGTGCCCTTATCAAGCTACTTTACAGTGGGACTTTCATCAGTAGCAACACCAAACAGGGTCAGAGACACGAGAGAATTATTTTGGTCAACCTGAAAGGTACATCAGAGACCAAACAAATGACGTGGGTTATGGTGGGGGTAGGGAGCATTTCTGATCACTCTCAACTGGTCACCCATATTGTCTTTAAATTATGAGATGCCTCAACATAGACAGATGATATAGATACAGCAGGAACAGTCCTAATGACATACCTGAAATACTCTGTTGTACTACTTTACGTGGTTTCCGATAGTTTACCCGTCAAGACCTTAGTAGTTGTCTGAAACTTGTTAGAGTTCTTCGGGAACATATACAAACCAACCATACGAATCCAACCATAGCCATCAGAAAGCTACAAACATAGAAGAGCATACTAATTAAGTGGTTTACATACAAGGAGTATGGGTTGGATAAGTCCCAGAGAGCTATCTTTCTGGAGGAAGAAAAAAATGTATTTTTTCTCTCTTCGGATCATGGTTATGCTGGTGAAGGCCAGCCGACATGGAAAAGAGAATTGACCACTCTTCTTGGTGACACCCGTTGATTCCTGCTCGTACCCTCTCTCACAAATCTGGCCACTTCGTGTTGCTCTTGTCTACTTACATGTCTGCGACTCTTGATCTGACTCCAAGCTCCTCGAGAGTTGAGTTAATATCTGCGTCGTCCTATATCTACATCTATCTTACCAGAGTATCAGAGTTTAGTACAGAGCCAGTAAAGGTTTGCCCGCCTCAAAATGGTTAAGGAGTACTAACACTTTTTGTTCAACCTAAATGAACGGATTGGTGAGCAATTTACCAACTAAGATCAAATAATTCAACTAAATAAGGACAAGGGACAATGGATGAAGATGTACTTTACTTTTCTGAAGTTTTCCTACGACATAAATGCTTTTCATCAAGTGTTATCATAGGGCTCTTCAGAATTAGTGAAAGTTACACTCGATAACCCTTTTATATCTAAGGGTGAAAATCAGAAGATATTTTGGCTACAAGTTTCAAAATCACTTCTGATCTTAAGATCCAGTTTACGTAAATTCTTGGTGGTGACTTAGGAAGGTCATGTGGGAAAATCCACAATTGTAGTATATCTTGCAAAGTGCTTTTTTAAATTCATTCCCTAAAAAACGTGTAGTTTCTCTTATAAGACAATGGCTTCTCTCCCCAGTGCTGGAAGTGGTCTGACAAAGCCGCTAGCCCCTCTCAGGGAAGTCGTGATAGGAATTCCCATACTGAGAAGTTTGGATGAGATGATTCAATGTTTATATATATGAAATTCAATTGCACTTACCAACCCTAGCGTGGTCTTGTAGCTGTTATAATGATTATACAGAACTGATTCTTAAAACATTTGGTCATATTATAGTTGGTAATAGCAGTGATAAAATTTGTATTTCTACTAACCTATATGTTCCTGAAAAGTAAGCATAGTTGTTTTTATCTCTATATTCCCAAATATCAGCACAGCGATGCAGAGTATGCATTTTAAAATGACTGTTGAGTACATGAAATTATTTTGGGGGGACAACTGCTTTCTTACTCAGTTGTCCCCTTATTTTTAGACCTTGGTCTATAATGGACATGCTTATTTTAATACAGTCATATGGTTGATAAAGGACACATTGATAAGTTCTTTCCCTGAATGGCAGACAAGTATAGAAATGAACTTTGGGGGGGGGGGCGCCTGGGTGGCTCAGCTGGTTAAGCAGCTGCCTTCAGCTCAGGTCATGATCCCAGGTTCCAGGGATCAAACCCCACGTTGAGCTCCCTGCTCAGCAGGAAAGTCTACTTCTCCCTCTTCCTCTCCCTCTGTTCATGTGCTCTCTCTCTCACTCTGTCTCAAATAAATAAATAAAATCTTAAAAAAAAAAAAAAGAAATGAACTTGGGGAGTCAATCCATCCAGAAGTCCTTTCCAAGAACACTGAGTGTATGCGGTCCTACTACACTTCTTCGTGTAGAGGCATCAACCCAACAGAAGGAGGGCAACAGGTGCAAGCCCAGACCGTGTCAAGCTGGCAGGCTGGTTACTCTATGTCTGTGTCAAGTTAGTAAGTGTTTTGGAACATCAGCTTTGGTTTCTGATCTAAGGCAATTTTGACTGTATTGACAAGACACCACCTCATTTTAATCTTAAAATAATTAGGCAATAAACAGTATATGGAAAACAGGGTAGCTTATGCAATGCCTATAAGGAGTTTATGGGAAATGATCGTGTTTAGGAGGCAAAGTTGTGGAGGTGGTGACATATGGAATTTTCCTTGGCAGCACTGATCTTCATATCCCAAGATGACATTTGGACTGATATGGTCTATGCATACTGGGAACTGATGGGTACCAGTTGCCATTGCCTTTTCTAATTCCATAGTCTTTGCTCACCCAAAGTTACCTCATTCTCTAGAGATGCATGCCACCGTGGTTTGTAGGGGGTGCTGGCTTCTTAAGAGGCCACAGCCAGGTCACACGCTATTTAAAGCACTCCTTTATTTAAGACAACATTCAAGTATTTCTTCTCCCTTTGCTATCTATGATTGCCCCATTTCAGTTTGCCATAGAACAGCTGTTTCGATATCCAGCATTTATCCATTCTCCACATGCATCCAGCCCAGAGGGATTGTTAAGCAGATCATTGTTTTAATTCTGGCTACATTCCAGGTCCCCATTATTAGTGATCCTGTCTTAACATTTACTGTTCAGTTTGGCTCACAGGTGATGTTGATTAAATTGGATATGCCATCTGGGGTAGGTTTTCGTCTGGTAGGCACATTCAAGGCTGAACACACCACGGTTTCATTTTGGTGTGAAGCTTTATGCCACATTTGATGGCATTCTGGCCATGGATTTGTGCAACCTGGGCTTGACTCCTAGCTTATTCATTTGGTAGTTGTGTGAAATTGGGAAATCTACTTCACTATCCGGGGTTTTGGTTTTCTAATGAATAAAACAGAGAGAATAATCATTAATTCATTTGTTCACTTAGTTCCTTGTTAATTTTTTTAACCATTTACTTGGCAGCCACTTTGTGCCAGATACTATGCTAGGTGTAGAGAAATCAGAGATAAATAAGGAATCGATGTGGAGGAGAGAAGACACATAAACAGAATGATTGCAATACTACCGGTACCGTTCACAGAACATCGCTTTATAAACAGATACGAGCGAAGAGCTATGGAGCCTGGAAGACAGAGCAACAAAATGTGCCCCCAGGAATCATAAGATTTCTCAGGAAAGACATGATCGTTGAACTGCATCCTAAAGAGTAAGAGCTCCAAATTGTGCTTTTGTACATCTCGTCGATTACAATGTCTGTGTCAGGATATCACGTAATAATCTCATCTCTGTCTACTGGGGGAAAATATCAACTATGTACAAGTCACTTATCTTTTTATTTCAATAGTTAATTTAAACAAGCAAAGCAGACTTGAAAACATGCTACATACGACATCGGATTGTTTTGAGAATCAAACAGCATGATGGGTGAGCACCCTTTAAAGTGCTAGAGAAAGTTCTTTCAAACATGTGAGTGATGTTGCTTGTCTTGCCTATCCCAAGAGGCTATCACGGAAAATGAATGTGAAAAAAATGTTGCAAAGGTAAAACACAGATAATAATAAGAGCAGTAATAGTTAACACTTAGTTTGTTCTTACAACGTACTAAAAAAAAGCACCATCCTAAGTGTTTTACATGTATTAGCTCATTTAATCCTCACAACAACCAAGAGGGTGGGTCCTAGAGGTAAGCTATATAAACAAGTCAACATTGGACAATTTTGACCTAAAAATGACAGTTTCATATGGTTCAACTTGTTATTACTTCACTATATTACAAATGAAGAAATGAGGTGCAAATAGGTTAATTTACTCAAGACCACAGTGTTAGTAAGAGATCATTATTTTTCTTACCATTTCTGGACATTCTGAATCCATTAGGGTTCTAGGATTGCAAGAATAAAAGTCTAAAATGTCTAACTTTACAGAGAAAAATAATTTATGGAAAGGAAATGGAATTGCTCATAGAGTCAAAGGAAAAGCTGAACTACAGAATATTTCTAGAATCCCACAGTTTCTCATTACCTCAAGGTCTACACCCTCTTTCAAGCCACTATCATTCCTCACCTGAGTGAATGCAGGAACCTCCTAACTATTCCTGGGCTTCTGCCCTCCCCCATCCTCGGGTGATTTCCAACCTATTAAACAAATGGATGATATTTAAATGTAGGTCAAGTAATGTCACTCTTCTACTTAAATTTGTCAATGGCTCCATTTCACTCAGGGACAAAGCCAACATCTTTACTTTGACCATGGAGTCCCTTTGTGACCTGTCGTTGGCCCCCAGACCACTCTGACTTCACCCCTTCTACACATTTCTTGAAGACAGGGCACAATCCCACCTCAGACCTTTGATCTTTGGATCTTTCTCCAGATCACCACCTAGCTTACTCCCACACCTCCTTCTGGATTTTTCTCACACCTTACCTTCTCAATGAGATCTTCCTTCACCACCCCCCCCATTTAAAATTTCAATCCCACCCCAATAGGGAAGCATCTTACCTTCTTGCCTTCCTTAATTTTTTTCTCTGTAGCACTTATCTTTTTTTCACACACTTTATGTTTGCTGACTTACATTTATTATTGGTCCTAAGTAACATATTAGGGCAGGGATATTTTATTACTTTGCACAGCAGATGGCACCTAAATAAATACTCATTGAATAAATGAATGACTAAACCATGGAAAAGTAAAACAAACAAAGAAACAAATAGAACAAAACTAAATAAAAGTAGGGATGCCTGGGTGGCTCAGTCGTTCAGCGTCTGCCTTCAGCTCAGGGCATGATCCCAGAGTCCTGGGATCGAGCCCTGCATCGGGCTGCCTGCTCAGTGAGAAGCCTGCTTCTCCTTCTCCCACTCCCCCTGTTTGTGTTCCCTCTCTCACTGTGTCTCTCGCTGTCAAATAAATAAAATCTTAAATAAAAAAAAAAAACCTAAACAGAAGTAGAGTCTTGCAGATCCAGGATGCTCCAGCCTCCTGCACAGCATCCCTGTGCAATTATGTTCAAAAGTATAAATCTTAGAAGAAAGTATGATGGGCATAGCTTAGATCCCATGCCCATCCACTGACCAGAATAGGGCAAGACACACTGAATCTCTAAAAAATGGTAGGCAAAGGCATCATACTTCTCTTATCATAAGAAGGGGGAATGGATTCTAGGCAAGTAAAAATAAATAGCTGTACCACCCACTACACATGCTGACATTCTCGATTGGGTTATCTACTTTTGACTGCATTTTCTAGGCATCCAATATGTTGTGTAGTATTCTCCAGAAACAGTAGACTTCCATGAAAATTTGATTTAAAAAGCAGACTTTCCAGTGCAGACCATCATTGTTTCCATTTTCTTTGTATTAATTATCTTTCTATAGTTCTGGGTAAACTTTAAAACATATTACACATACATTAGAATAACTATGCATCTTCTAGAAGAGTTTTTGAATTCTTTCATTTAGGATTTTTATTTTATCTTGAAGAAAATACAGGAATTATCAGCTTCTATTGTTTCTTTTATTCCACTCAAAATAAAATGATTATACTACTTTTGCTGACAAGAAGGTCATATGTGTGGGGTGCCTGGACGGTGCAGTTGGTTGAGCCACCGACTCTTGGTTTTGGCTCAGGTTGTGATCTCAGGGGTGTGAGATCGAGTCCCATATCAAGCCCCACATTAGGCTCCACGCTCAGCGCACAGTCTGCTTGAGTTTCTCTCTCCCTCTTCCTCTGCCCCTCCCACACATGCTCTCTCTTTCTCTCAAAATAAATAAATAAATCTTTAAAAAAAAGGTGATATGTGCTAATTGAAAAAAAATTGAACAACACATAGATAAGTACATAATGTAAAGTTACCTAGATCATGCCTTACCCCTTGCTTCCATCCTATCCCACAGATATACTGTCTTTTACATGTGGGATCTGTACTTCCAGTATATTCTTATATCCAGCATATAAAAACACTAGACAGAATAGTATATGCACTACTCTATAAACTGCATATTAGATAAATTAATATAATGCACATTATTCTACAACTTGCCTTCTTCCCTTTACATTTCATCATGGACAGCTTTTCATGTCACATTGGTCTACTTTATCTTATTCAAAGGCCATATAGTGTTCCATCACATGAATGCATCATAACTTATTTAACCAATCCTTTAATGACAAATATTGCTGTTAAAAACAACTGATACCATTGTATGTAAATATTCATTTGTATTTTTAGGATCAAGTCCAAAAAGTACAATTACTGAGTCAAAGTGTTGATCTGCTTTATATTTTGATACATATTAATAGATCGTACTACAGAAAACTTGTCACAAGATACATTCTCATCAATGATGCATGATAATGTTCACTTCTTAATGCTTAACCATCATCTAGCAGAAGGCGTGGAATCTATTACTTTGTCAGTGAACTCTAGACTCTAGATGCCAGAACTTACACAGTTCCATCTTCACTGGCAATGGGAGATGAGTCAGACAAATTAGAGTTACCGGGGTTTCAACATTTGCATCCAGACTGGATCCTATCTGAGGTAGACAGATGGATGCAGAAATGTCATATTTAGAAACACAGTGAAAGCCAGCAATGGCAAGTACAGGACACATGCACCTCTAGCCCACATGCTCTGGCCTTTGGCAGACAAAGATGATTCCAATGATCTGAGGCTCTACCTCTGAGTCCTTCACAACCCAGTCACTACAAACTCATTGAGTAGACACATCAGATATAACATATTTGCCATCCCTGAACTAAACTGTTGGTTTGGCCAGATGAATGGAATTCAGAAGATATAGAATTCTCACCAGATGTATTTTAGGGGACAGGGGAGGTACAAGTGGCATCTGATCAGTGCCTTTAAATCTACTTTTTAAAAGTGCTTCCCAATGTTCAATAGTATCAAAGATATGAACAGGTGGAAGCCTAAAGCCCTGTTGTGATTTGTGGGTACACCTAGTGGCAAATGACAATTAATAGTTGATGCAGAAAGATTCTTGTCAGAATCTTGCTGATGATGGAGACAAAAGCTACCAGGATAGCAACTACATTCATTTGATTTCTTAAAACAATTAGAAATTCTGCATTTTTTGCCTAGTATATTTTCAATGGTATATATTTTTCTTTTTTTTTTAAGATTTTATTTATTTATTTGACAGAGAGAGACAGCCAGCAAGAGAGGGGACACAAGCAGGGGGAATGGGAAAAGAAGAAGCAGGCTTTCCACTGAGCAGGAAGCCCAACGCAAGGCTCGATCCTAGGACCCTGGGATCACACCCTGAGCCGAAGGCAGACGTTTAATGACTGAGCCATCCAGGCACCCTACAATGGTATATATTTTTCAATAGATAAAATATAATCTGCTGTCCTGAAATTTTTTTTAATGTCATTAGTATTATAGGGGCACCCGTGTGTCACAGTCAGTTAAGTTCCTGCCTTTGGCTCAGGTCATGATCTTGGGATCTCTGGGATCAAGCCCCGTGGATTAAACTCTGAATCAGACTCCCTGCTCAGTGGGAAGTCTGCTCTCCCTCTCCCTGGGCCCCTCCCCCTGGCTTGTATGTGCTCTCTCTCTAAAATAAATAAATAAATAAAATCTTTAAAAAAATAAAATTTTTAAAATGTCCTTGGTATTACATTAATAAGGACAATTATTTTTAGCTGCTATAACAAACAACCCCCATATCTCAGTGGATTAGCACAGTAAAATTTATTTCTTATTCCCAAAAATCAGAGTTTTCCTAGGTGCCTCTTTCCATTGGTGACTATGGGACCCAAGCTCTGTCTATCATGTGACTTCAAAACATGACCACCATTATTACTTCCAAAGAAGAGAAATCATGAAAAATCACAGAGATAGTTTGCTGGGCAGTTCTGGAAGTGTTGTATCTCATTTCCAGCCACTTCTGAATGGCCAGGACCTAATCACATGGCCAAACCTAAAGGAAGCTGGGAGATGGAGTCTCCCTGCCCAGAAAGGGAAATGGAATTTATGAGTATCTAGGTAAAGTCAGTCTCTGCCATAGGTACACGACCAGGCTTAGGAGTTTCAGCATTCTTTGTAAATCTAGCAGCAATATTTACTTCTTAAAAATTTGGAGAGACGACTCCTTTGTTGTAGTTTACTGGGTTCTTAATGCCATACAATTCTTCATTCTTGGGGATGAAATTGTATTATGAGTATTACTGAATTCATAGATTCTTGGAGCTGAAAACTGGAAGTGATCTCAAGAGACTTCTTAGTTGAAGTCACCTCTTCAGACAGGTAATAGCCTCTCCAAGCCCTCTCAACCTTTTTTTAGTCACCAAGAATACCTTTAATTACTATTCTCCAAAGACTTTATTTTTAGAAATAATTTGTCTACCAAACCACATATATGGAGCAATGGCATTCATTTTTACCGTGTGTTACTAATCAGAAATGGATAAAATTGCAAATCAGAAGTTCTGAACAGAATGTGGAGACTAGTCTTACACTGAATGGATGTAGAAAGCCAGCCAGATACAAAGAAACCTGGACTTCCAGTGAGCCTTTGTATCTCAGTGCTTTGGACAAAACTGTGTCCTCCCCCAAATTCGTATGTGGAAGCTCTAGCACCCAATGTTGACTATATTTAGAGATAGAGCCTTTAAGGAGGTCATTAAGATTAAGTGGGGTCCTGAGGGTATGCCCTAATCCAACAGGACTTGTGTTTTTTTAAGAGGAAAAGCACTAGAGATTCTCTCTGCATTCACACACAAGAAAGTCCATGTGATAACCCAGCAAGAAGGTGCTGTCTGCAGGGAGGGAAGAAAGGGTTCACCAGAAACCAACCATACTGGCACCTTGAGCTTGGCCTTCTAGCCTCCAGAACTGTATTAAATACATTTCTATCATTTAAGCCACTCAGTGTGTGCTATTTTGTTATGGCAGCCCTGAGCAGAGTAATGCACTCAATTAAAAGTATAAGTTTTATACATCTTTAAAATAC
This sequence comes from Ailuropoda melanoleuca, assembly GCF_002007445.2. NCBI lineage: Eukaryota > Metazoa > Chordata > Mammalia > Carnivora > Ursidae > Ailuropoda > Ailuropoda melanoleuca. The sequence goes on from NC_048219.1 coordinate 115,733,275, forward strand.
GAAAATGGACCTCAAATGTTTACTCTGTCACAGTCAGTTGTGATTAGAACAACTGTGTTATCATCCTGTGTTTTTTCTGTTTGGTGTTTTTGAAGATTTTATTTATTAATTTGAGAGAGGGAATGAGTGGGGTGAGGGGCAGAGGGAGAAGCAGGCTCTCTACTGAGCAGGGAGCCCGACGCAGGGCTCGATGCTGGGACCCCGGCATCATGACCTGAGCCAAAGGCAGATGCTTAACCGACTGAGCCACCCAGGCACCCTGTATTGTTGTCTTGTTGTAAAGAGCTGTATTTCTGAAGCAGTAATGTCATCTTAGCTGTGGTCCATATATACAATGGAATATTACTCAGCTATCAGAAAGAACGAGTTCTCAACATTTGCTGCAACATGGACGGCACTGGAGGAGATAATGCTAAGTGAAATAAGTCAAGCAGAGAAAGACAATTATCATATGATTTCTCTCATCTATGGAACATAAGAACTAGGATGATCGGTAGGGGAAGAAAGGGATAAAGAAACGGGGGGTAATCAGAAGGGGGAATGAAACATGAGAGACTATGGACTATGAAAAACAAACTGAAGACTTCAGAGGGGAGGGGGTGGGGGAATGGGATAGACTGGTGATGGGTAGTAAGGAGGGCACGTATTGCATGGTGCACTGGGTGTTATACGCAACTAATGAAGCATCAAACTTTACATCGGAATCTGGGGATGTACTGTATGGTGATTAACATAATATAATAAAATAAAAAAAAAAGATGAAGCAGTAATGTCATCTTAAATCTATTTGCTAGATGTGGCTCTGTATGTCAGGAGCCATGTATGGGAAAGTCCTAGCTGGCGGAAGAGCGAGCTCCATAGACATGTAATTATAGAAGATTCAGTATTTGTTTGCTGGCTTGTTCTTTAATATGCTGTCCCACCGTCTGGAGATGCAGGTTCTATCTGTAATACCCTCAGGCCATGTTCACGTATACTCATACATGCGTGCTAAAGGATGTCCAAAGTGCCAACCCAACTTCTTAGTTTTAGATTATGCAGAGGGTAGGATAAAGGAATTGTGACGGTTAAATAAAACATTTCAATCTGCCACGGACAAATCAATTCCCATCCCTCTTCAAGGCAAGAATAAGTACGTACAGGTGAAGGAAAAGTTATGAGGCAGAATGCCAGGTCATTTTTTTAAAAAGCTCACTGGGTGTTATATGCAACTAATGAATCATCGAACCTTGCATCAGAAACCAGGGATGTACTGTATGGTGACTGATATAATGTAATAAAAAAAAAATTAAAAAAAAAAAAAGCTCCAAACCTTGTTTTGCAATGAAGGTGCTAGTTGAGCGCATTTGCCAGTGGTCCTCTCTCCCTCCCGCTCCGCACGTGACTTTCATACGTGGACCTGGTGAGTCCGCTTCTCTGTGACCAGCACAGCCTTAAAGAACGTGAAGACTGTTAGAAAGCAGGATTTAGCATCCCCATTTTAATAATAAATACAAACACACACTTACCCAGTACGGTTTACGCCTGCCTGCAACAAAAACAGCTGAACAGATTGTGATGAAATTCAGAGACTGACAGTCTGACAAAAAAATCCCTTTTTGTCTAAAATCTGGCTTCCATAGGTTTTTGCAAATCTAAATATTTGATTTTGCACTGGAAAAGGAGCCAGTCTTATGTACAATTTATAAAATAAATGTGTAGATACATGTTTAAAAATCTCCAAATTTTGTCAACACATACTGTCCAACTTTAAAGACTTTTCTCCCCCATTTTTTTCCCTATGACTTGGGTGTATTTTCCTCATGCCTTTTAAGGCTTTAACTATATTTATCTAATAAGAACTCTTGCAAACCAGTGTTTCAATAGTGATTTAACAGTAGTTTCAGTGTCAAATTGCCCTTTCCCCAGCAGGGAGTTTTAAGCCTTGCTGTATTATACTTCCAAGACACTCAGGAGCTGGAGTTGGGAGATATAATATTTTCTTTGAAGTTTGCCTTTCACTACACACTAGGATGCAAACAAGCTTCAGTTACTCAGCAGTCAAACAATTCCACCACACTGCGACCAGGGCTAAATATTGTACCAAATTTTCTAATTTTATCTTTGTGATACTTGCTACATGAGTTTAGGTAAAAGCAGACTAGAATCAATATAAAACTCCTTGTCTAAACAGGACATGTAGACCTTGAGACATTTCGTTTATCGCTTCAAAATTCCTTTACCAAGTCATAATTGCAATAAACATAACTTCATGAAAAACTTAGAGAGTTCTGACCAATTGACATATGTTAAAGGTACTCGTTACACCAGGATTTTATATGACTGGATTATATATGCATGGGAAGTTCCACGATAAGGCAGATACATTTTATCCCTACGCGCATGGCGATATTGCTTTTATGGCTTATGAATCGTAGCAATTCAGCTGCCTTGATGCTACTATTTCTAAAAGGGATTTCTTCATCATTTTAGATCCTAAAAATGAGAGCTTCTCCTTTTACAAGATTTCTGAAGTTTATGCCTGATTCCTTTCTTTCTTATTAATAGTACAGAGAGAGAGAAACAACAACAATAAACTGCCAAGGAGCCATCTCACCCACTAGAGAGAAGTAAAGTGTTGAAAAGCGTTCAACGACTCAATGAAAAGTATCACTAACTATTCCCCACAGGAAATGCAGGCAAATCGGAAGGGCCCGTAGAGTCAGACATGCCCACAGAGGCATCCTGCAGTTCTGAGGAGCTGAGGAGCTGGGGGAAATATTCTTTGTTTCATTACACAAATGTAACCATTTCAATATTGTCCTAAAAGTTGAATAAGAATTTTGATGCACTTTAACAGGAATTTACAGCAACATCTAGAGCCGTCTGTATTGTACAAAAGGGAAGACTGAGGGATTCCAGGAAGTTGTTTGGGGTCTTCTAGTGGGATCACTGGTGGTGCAATAGAGAAGGGAGAGGGATTTCGACTCATGAGAAGGTGACACTAGCAGGATGCCCTTGACAGCAGCCTTAGCTAGTAAGGACAGCCAGCTCTGCCGCAGGCACAAGGGTGAGTCCTAGCCTTCCTTGTTCTAGATATTTCTAACAGAGCATGGAAAAGAGGCCGAGGAAAGGTATACACTAAAATAGTAACTGGCAGTCATCTTGGGACCTAGAACTCTGAATAATTTTTTTCCTTCTGCATACTTATATTATTCTAACATCATAAAAATGAGCAGGTATGAATGATGTCATCAAAAAAAGTATACCAGAAGCAACCAAGATGTCCTCCAGTAAGTGAATAGATAAACTGTGGTATATCCAGACAATGGAGTATTATTCAGCGAGCGATCAAGCCATGAAAAGACGTGCAGGAAGTATCAGTGCATATTACTAAGACAGTAAAAAATCAGTGGTTGCCAGGGATTAAGAGAGAGGGGGGATGAATAAGCAGAGCACAGAGGATTTTTAGAGCAATGAAACTATATGATATTACATATGTTTGATACTCTATGACACTACAATCATGGATAGATGCCATTATACATTTGTCCAAACCCATTGAATGTGCAACACCAAGAGTGAACCCTAAGGTAAACTATGGACTTGGGCGATTATGATGTGTCAGGGTGGGTTTGTCAGTCGTAACAAATGTACTATTCTGGCGTACATCTGCGATTTTGGTGGGGGGGTATATGGGAACTCCCTGTACTTTCCTTTCAATTTTGCTAAGGACCTAAAACTACTCTAAAAAAATAATAATAAAATCTTTAAATATGAGAAAAAAACAATTAAAAGTCAGAATAAGAATCGCAAAATACCATGTGCTTTAGAGAAATTAGTTAAGTATCATCATGTCCTGTCTTGTATCCAGTAACTAAGCATACACCAAGTTGCTATCCTCTGCAATACTGTAAAAAGAAAAGGTCAACCAAATGTGGTTAAATAATGCAAGAGGGTGAAAAAGGTAAATGCGCAAAGTAGTCAACCACATGGCACTTGATGTATTTTCAGAAAAGTTTATGATTATAACAATAAGTATCACTTCAGCCATATTTGGAAGAATTACAAAAATGCACCCAAAACACCCTCCAGATTAAGTTTCACAGATGAAGTCATTGACCTGCATTGAGTTGAACACCAAACAAGGTGACCCTTCTTCTAAAGTAATGAATATTCTTCAAACGGCAAGGGAGCATGGGCTGCGGTTTGATGCTGATGACATTGAAAATTTAGGAGAACAGAAAGCCCATCATTTTTCATTTGTATGCAAATTTGTCTGTTCCAGAAATTAACCCCTGGACCCCATGTCAGTTTTCATCTCCAGGAATTTTCTTTGCCAGCACCACACGGTGTAGTCTTGTCGTTATCCTGAGGTCACCGGCTTCCCCAGTTTAAAAACAACCACCATCCCCAAAGTCACAATGGTGCTTTGTTTACCCTCATTACTCTTGGATAAAGAGCACTGGAAGGAAAGGCCTGTTGTAAAATGCACATCTCCAATGGCCCGTCCGGGTGCCAGAAGCATTGAAATGCAAACGGCCTCCTCCTTAGGCCGAACAGCACGGGTGGACCACAGCTCGCAGTCTTAAGGTGAACCCAGGACAATAGACCAATCCTATTACCCTGCTTTTCAGCCAGATCTTCAACTGTTGAAAAGTTCCTTTGTTATGTCCCACCTTAGACAAATGTCACCATCTACATGTGAAGGGGAGAGAGGCGATTGAGGTTTTTAATTGATGTGGATTTAATTATGCTAATTTAGACAGCTGTAAAGCATTTCACTCTAGCTGCATAATAGGAGGAACAAATACAGGTGCCCTTCGCTGTAGGGGCTTAATTTTTAACCTAGGTAGCTTTAAAAGAGAAAGGGAGTTCAAAAGCATGGGCAATTTAAGATTTGTAGAGGGAGGTCCGGCCTTCTCTGAAATACTTCGCAAGCTCTACAAGCCCCTAAGAGAGAGCAGAAAGAAACACTCATTCTCCAAACTTGTCTCTAATTAGAATAGACCATTTTAAATGATGGGTTTATCAAGAGATGATTTGAGATAACACTAAACTTGAATTTGGGCATTAAAAGTGACCTTTATTTCCATCTCTGGAAATAATCACACAATAAAAATGGTGATAAAAATTAGTAAGAATTTTTTAGAGTTTTTCTTTCTTTTTTTTTTCTTAAAGGAAGGGACATGTGATTTTCTTGAACTTTAATGACAAGGTGAGTCTAGCTAGCTGACTTCCGTGCTACGACTAGCAACATGGAGACGTGGTACGTGGCATCATCGGTGGGAACAGAGAATTCATTCAGACCTGAAATTGTTTTATAATATCGCTTTGGTATTTTGGGGGGAGGACGGGTTGGTGAGTAATGCAGCAAACCCCATTTAAGTTGTATTGAGTCTTAAAACAAGAATGACATGGCATCCTACGCACCCTACAGATGCTGGTGTGTTCACTGCTCTCGAAGGAGGCTTGATTTTAAGGGCAATACTGGGCAGCCCAGTATATGATAGCGTGAATGGAGAGAAAGAAGGAGTTGAAGATCTTTCTGCCTTTTTTTTTTTTTTTTCCCAGCTTTCTGGAGTAGGGAGGTCTGAAAATGCTTCAGCTCTTCTCTTCCCATTCACTTCTGGGTTACGCTTTCTTCAAGGCTCAGGCTGTCCCTGCCTACGCTGAGGGGCTCCTCCTCGGAGGCCTACTACATTTCTAGGGGACCATGAGCTTAGAAATGAATCATCTTCCTTTCTCCCAGCCATTTCCTTCTCAACCCTGTCAGGCTTCTCTTCTGTGCATTTCCCTTTGTCCTCTACTAATCAGAGATGCAATTAACTAGCAAAGAAAAGAAGCAGGGGCACCTGTCCTGTGCTCTACACAGAGCGTGGAGAGTGACCTTTCCAATCCTGCCCCACGTTTGGTGAAAACACACAGATTTGGGCTTGAATTTTGACTCTGGGTTTTAGTCATCCTTCAGATCTTGGATGAGTTATTTAATGTCACTAACTTAATAGATTTACCAAATGAAATAACATAACCATTCATAGTTCACACATTTGGTGGTGCTACTTGAGATATAAAAGTACCTAATATTCTGTCGAGCATCCACGAGCCGTAAATGATGTTTGTTCTTTTCCTCTTCCTATCACCCCAATGCTTCACACTTTCTCCATCCCAGCCCCCCTACCTTCTTGCTCTCATCATTTATCCAAAGCTCCGTTATTCATCCATCTTCTTTTCTCCACTCCTCCAAATTTACCCTTTAATCTTTTTTATTTCCTTCCCTTCTTCTGCCAACTTATTACATATTTATTTTTCTTTTTGTCATTTCTTACAAATTCTTTCAGTATCTTCCTCTCATCTTTTCCCCCTTTGGGAGTTACAACAAGAGTGGAGAAAGGAGGACGTTGTTAAAATGGGGATCTCAAAAGAGTGGAGAAAAAAATAATACTTAAGAACTCAGTGGATGAAATTCTGATGTTACTGTGCCTAAACGAATTCAAAATAGTGTGTGGCTGATCTAAATCTATACGAATTATTTTGTTCTATCTCTATGCTCTAAGCATAATCTAAAATATGGAAACCAGTTATGTAAAAACAGTATGAAAATGTTGCAACACAGATTAGTTGAGGATTCGATTGGAGCAGCCATATGATTCTGTTCTTAAAATGGTGTAGAATGGCAAGAATAATAAGCACGGGGGCAGTCCTTTGACAGTATTTCGATAAAATGCACTAGTAATAGTATAATAATAATAACAACAGGATTTTTGTTTCTAGCAACATGGCAAGCTGAAGTTAACATAAGTAAGTCTTTTTCTGCTAACTTGCGGGCATTCTGGATATGATATATGAAAAATATAATACATAGTTAAGTTTGAAAGAAAAAATACAATTGCTTCAGAAATACAGAAGAAATTTGTGGTCAGAGTGGTAAGCACAGATCTGACAACACAGTAAGTGTGGAAGATACTGGTTTAGGTAAGCAACAAGGATATATGTTTCCACTTACTACAGAGGAAGAAATAAATTCTCAGCAAATATTAGACCCCCAACGATGACTCTATGCAAGTGTGCATTCATGCTGAGTAATTTGAAAATCTCAAATAAAGAATATACTGTAAAAAGAAGGAGAAGGAGAAGAAAATCCCAAACCTAGGAAGGTTTGGACACTGAACCAGCCTGGGGGGGTTCAAGAATCTTAAAGTGAAGAAAAGTGCACTATTACCAAAATGACAAGCCACAGATGGAAACAAGTTTCTGTAGGGAGAATCAGGAGACACAACAGAAAGATTAGTACCCTTGATACTTTAATGTAATAAAATAATCTATAAGAATCTACAAAATAGAATGATAAAATAGATTAAAGAAGGAATAGCTATAACATGAAAGAGCAAAATATAATTTTTAAAAAGGGAAAGGCAAATTTGAAAACTAGCCAAAGAAAACTTTGAGAGATTGAGAAATACGTTCATTAAAATGAAAATCCTCAATGGATGAGCTACTCAGTAGCTAAAGAACTATTGCCTAAACCAGAAGACATGTCCAAGGAAATTATCTCCAATTAGTACAGAAGAAAGGAGAACAAATGCAATTTTTTTTTAATGCTATGAGACATGAAGGAAAGAATGAAATGGTCACACACATATCTAATAAGAATTACAGAGGGATGAAATAAATAAAAATAAATCCATATCTAGGTACAATGCAATAGAATAAATAATGCTAAACTTAAAAATACATATATATTAAAAGCAACTAGAAAGAAAACTCAGATTACCTAAAGAACAACGATTAGGCTGAAGCAGACTTTTCATCAATAAAAATAGAACCAGTAGAAAATAGAATAATAGACCCAAAAGTGTGATGGGGAAAACACCTGTCAATTTAAAACTTCATGCTCAAATCAACTATAATTGAAGATAAAGAATATGACAAAGAGATTTTTTTAATAAAAACTGATAGAGTTGACAGTTTTCAGTTTCCTTACTGAAAGAACCACTAAAGGATGTACTTCAATAAGAAGAACATTGAACCAGAAGAGAAGAAGGAAGAGATACAAACCACAGTAATCAAATAATTTAGTAATATGTGCATAAATCTAAACAAATATTGCAGTAAAAATATAATGACTTAGTTTAGGAGATGAAACAAAGAGGAAGTGAAATAATATATTGATGGTGGAAGAGTGTAGTGGTGGGAAATTAAATATGTCAAATGTCAAATGTGCTTGTTTAAAAAAAAAGTCAAAGAATAGAAATAGAAAATATGACTCCCATTTAATAAAAAAAATTGCAACTAATCTAACTAGGAATAGAAAAATTACAAAGTGAACCATCATAAATAGAAATCATAAATGCAATTTAAAATCATAGAAATTCCAAATATTTCATGAATCACAGTAAAGGTGTATGGAATTAGGGCGAGCCCTTCTTGAAGCTTCATTAGCTTACATCATGTTTCTATACCTCTTAAGGAAGTCTCAGAAATAATAATTTGGGGAATTCCTCTTGGAGAAGAGAGGATTCTCAATGTGGAGAACAACTAAAATGAAGAGATAGAATTCAGTGCAGCCACAATTACTGATTTCCCTTGGGACAAATTATGTAACAACAAAAGGCAGACAAATGAAAAACAATGGTATGATAAACATTGGACCAAATAAAAAAAATGTGTGATTTTTTTCTAGAGGTGCCACTAATTTTATGATCTTAGATAGTTGATTTATCCCTTGTATTTTTCTATTTCATCATGGATAAAATGAGGGATTTAGAGTGTTTGTTCATCAAATAAAAAGGCCATAATACTTTGAGGTAATAAGAGAAGTGAGGGCAAGAGGTAGTCTAGGGTGTCCTTCCTCATACCCTCCCCTCCCCTCACTTACACAACTACACTTAACTAATGTTAGTATGCCTACTAATCAGAAAAAGTTTTGTTTTCAAAGGAGTCTGTGGCAAGCACCATCAACTGACTCTCCAAGAGCCATCCTTTCCATTCCTCTTTCAAAAAAGAATACCAATTTGGGTCAGATTGGCAATATACACATTTCAATACTTTTCTGATACCCTTTGCTAAAAACCAAATTCAACTGAGTAAAAGTAAAAACTCAATACTTTTCTGATGCCCTTTGCTAAGAACCAAATTCAACTGGGTAAACTCAACTTATTGGCTTTATTCAATGATTCATGAATCAGGCAACAACCCATCTAGCAAATAGAAAGAATCTCTTATGAGCTGTACAAAATGGAATACTCTTATGGGCAGAAGGAGGCAGGATAAAAAAAAGTTATTAGCAAAGAGTAGATTATTTCAGAGAAGGCTGCCTTTCCATGGTGGGTAGAAGGAGTCTATCAAGCAGATTACCTCACTGCTGCTGACCATGTAATTCCAGATCTGACAGGTTAAAAGCTTTGGTTTTCTTGATGTGTAGACATGTAGTGGCCATCTTGAAGCCATAAGACAACATAGCTGAGGAAAGAAGCAAAGGAAGTGTATTGAAATCTGTCCAGATATTGTTCGATTGATCCAAGGCCTGCAGTTACCTTCCTCCAGACATTTTGTTGAGGAAGATAAAGAAACCTCTCTTGTTTAAGCCAAGTTTTCAGCTTTCTGTAACTTCCAGCTGAACACATTCTTAACTGATAAAGAATGATCTATTAAGGTTTGATTGTGTGTGTGCAGAGCCATTGGTGATGAGTCCTAAAACTAGACGAATTAAAATACGAATTCAGAAAAGTAAAGTCAAATGTTGAATCCCATCTGTATTTTGCACAATGGAAAATATTTTAAATTTGTTACTGAAAATTAAAACAAATAGATAACTATATTGCCTTATATTTATAGATACTGATTGTACAAACCTGTAACTAAGCCTTCAATGCATGAATACTCTTCAAGTTTACCTGCCCAGTTTGAAGCAGATGTTATAAGTATTTCCAAACATCTGATGCTTAAATCTTTGAAAATCTGAGAAACACGTCAGTAAATGGGCAGGGCAAATACAAAGTGATGAATATGTGATTTCCTCTGATTTTATGCAGTTTGACTTTCAGCTTGCTGCTTTCTGTTGGCGAGGCAATATCACCTCCAGAATTAAGGCATTAAAAACCCATGCCACTGAGATTCAGTCTGCTGTTGTTGAAGAGTCTGAATATTTTGTTTCCTATAGAATATAAAAGATTTGCATAACATTTATTATCAATAAACATACGTTACTAGGGTTTTGATACATTTAGTTGAAATGCCTTAAGAATAGAGGTTCAAATAGTCTTCTCACCTAGGCCCATTGAGGACATTTCCCTATGTTTCTGATTTTTCTTGGACTAATCAATATATATTCAAAGATACATTTGAGGTGCCTGTTTTCACAAATTCTTTAAAACCTTTAGCATGGATCGAAAAATTACTGTCACACAGTTTGTATATATGTTAAAATGTGGCTTGTTGGGGTGACTGGGTGGCTCAGTCGTTAAGCATCTGCCTTCTGCTCAGAGCATGATCCCAGGGTCCTGGGATCAAGCCCCACATCAGGCTCCCTGCTCCACTGGGATCCTGCTTCTTCCTCTCCCATTCCCCCTGCTTGTGTTCCCTCTCTTGCTGGCTGTCTCTCTCTCTGTCAAATAAATAAATAAAATCTTTAAAAAAACATGTGGCTTGTTGGACTAAAACAGAAGTAGAGAAAAGGCAAATCTCATTCTAAGGTTTTGTGCTTGGGAAGGGAAAATTTTATTAATAGTAAAATAACCCTGAAGGGCTATTTAAAAATGGGCTTCTCTTTATGCAGAATTTGAATCAGGGCAGGGGTTGGGACAGGAGGCCAGGTGCTTTTCTATTTATTTTTTAAAAAGTCAGAAACCTGTTAGTTTTTAGGGGAAAGAATCAGAAAGTCACGTGGTGGAAAGGAAGAGAGCAGGAACTACAGGCTCAGACAGATTTGTCTTCAAATTCATTCAAATTACTTTATTCAATATATAGTCATTGTGTCCCTACCACATGGTAAGTACTCCACTAGGGCCCAGAGATAAAATGGGGAACAAAATCGCTGCAGTTCTTGTTCTCATGCAACTGACAGTCCAGTAGAGAAAACTCACTTAAAAGAAAGGCTTGCGCACAAATGCCTAATTCCATGTACTATGAAAAAAACTGCTGGGAGCTTGAAGAGCTAGAAGTTGTCTTGATTCACTCAGACTTTGGGGGTGTTGGGGAGAGAGAAGTGAGTCCCTAAAGACATCATTCAAGCTGCAATTTTAAAGATAAAGAATGTGAAGCAGGGACAAGTGTCCACACCAAGGGTATAGGGTGCACAGCAGTCCTGGGGTGAAGGCAAGGCCAGTCCATTCAAGCAAGTAATGAGCGACATTGTCTCGGTATCCTTGGTCAAGAAGAGAATTGCCTCTTGCTTTCTGGGTAACCACTGGCAAGTGACTTGTCCTCCTTACATCTCAAGGTCCGACTCTGCAGGGTATTGTGATAATTAAATGCAATAAATTAAATTATATTGTGATAATTAAATATTGTGAAATTAAATGATAATTGACGATTTCCTGTATATAAAAGGGCTTGACATCGAAGAGATGCCGAATGAAACGAAGTTTCCCTTCCCCTCCTCAAGCTGAAGTTATACTAAGTCATTCTACTGCAGTAGCTTCAGATATAATGAAACTTTTCATATGATTGACTGTCTGATATTCCATGTGCCAATTCAAAGCCATCTCATGTTTATTTATTTAAGGTATTCTTAGTCTTGTCACTCATTCCTCAGATCAACTAGTTAGTTTCCGTTCTTATGGGCTCTGATTAGATTGAACACAACGCCTTTTCTGATCAGAGCTCACTGTCGTCATGAACCTACTCCCCCAGTGTATTAGGGTTCTGCAGAAAAACAGACCAAGGGGATGTGAATATACATAGAGAAAGAGAGAAGGATTTATTTTAAGGAATTGGCTCAGTGGATTGTGGGGGCTAGCAAGTTTGCAATTGACAGAGCAGGCAGCAGGCTGGGGACCCAGGAAAGCTGATGCTGCATCTTGAGTATGAAGGCAGCCTGGAGGCTGAATTCCTTCCTTGCAGGGGGACCTCGATCTTTCTCTTTCAACAGATTGGAGGAGGGCTCCCCACATTATGGACAGTAATCCGCTTTTCTCAAAGTCTACTGATTTAAATGTTGATCACATCTAAAAAATATCTTCAGAGCAACATGGAGACTGGTGTTTGACCAAAAAAAACCGGGCACCATACCTAGTCAAGTTGACACATAAAAGTAGTCAGGCCGGTTCAGGGTGACATGAGTGCTTTACCCAAAGGCTGCTGTCTCCCCTCAGGGGCTGGGTCTCTGGGGTGGCCCTCGGAGACGGAGCTACTCCCCAGGGATAGGAATGCAGGCCAGCTGACCTCTGAACCAGTCTCAGAGGCAGATGAATTCAAGACAGAAGGGAAGGCCGAAGCGAGAGAGAGGTTCAGAGACGGAAAAGCAACCACACAGGAAGCAGGAAGGGGGCAGAGACCATGTGGCAAAGGTAGGCTTGATTGCTTAGAAGTCAGCGGGGAGAAAGGAGGCGAGCGAGGACAAGTGCAAAGCAGAAGGAGAAGTGCCATCAGGGACAGAAAGGGGCGCGAGGATGGCAACATTCAGCAACAGGAAGCCGCGAACACTGCTGTTGAGGAGTCAGAAGATAACTGGATCTCCAGAGGCACAGTCTTAGCCAAGCAGTATTTCGGTTTCCACCTGAGTCCTAAAGTGCAGCTGTGGTTATGCCGGAACAGTGCTAGAGAACCCCCAGTCCTACGACTGTGAAATTACAGTTCTTCCAGACTGTCGGGTGTCGTCTTCGTCTGTTTGGAGGCTATAGCAAAACACCACAGGCAGAGAGTGATTTCTCTCAATTCGGGAGGCTGATGTCCAGGATCCGAGTGCCAGCAGGGATTGGGGCAAAGGCCTGTTTTCTGGTTCATAGAAAGGTGTCCTCTCCTTGTGTTCTCACGTGGCAGAAGGGGCGAGGGAGCTCTGTGGGGTCTATTTGATGAGGGCGCTAATTGCATTCACGATGGCTTCATTCTCATGACCTAATCACCTCCTAAAGTCCCTGCCTCCTAATATCATCACATAGGGCATTAGGATTTCAACATATGCATTTTGCGCGGGACACAAAATAATCATCCAGATCATAGTGTTTCCTGGCTGCAGACCCTGGCTGCCCCCCATCTACCTTGGGTAATGATTTTGAAATTTGAGCCCCAGCTTTCATATCTGTAAAATGGAAATAGTAATATTACACTTGTAGTGAAAATTAAACGAGATAATCAATATATCAGAAGTTGTTAACATTGTGCTTGGCCATAGTAAGTGCTTAATAAACGTTAGCCGTTATCATAAACTGTATCCATCTCCTCCATTGGAACATGTTGGAAAGTTAATCTCCGGCCACTACAAGTGTTTCTTCCCTATGCATGTGTATATGATAATTTTTTAAATTCGGAGTATGTTAGTATATTTCTATTGTATTTCATTCGTGTTTGTTCTGTACCCTCTGTATTTCCCATTAAAAGTTAAGATCTTATAATGTCTTTCATACTCCCCGGAATGTCTCACAATTCATAGTGACTACTATAAAAGTTAACAAACAATTATTGAGAACCTACTATGCTCAGGGTCCCACACCAGATGCTATTCACTACAGTGAACTAATGTGTTCATCAATAAGGAAAATTTTCATAAACTGCATACAAAGTCTCACAACCAAAGTGAGAGTATAATAACATAAACCTGGAGGTCATACAACTGGGTGACTAGGGATAATTTCAAAGACAAGCTCAGTATTCAGTAAGTCATAATCGGTTTTCAGCATTGAGGGAATGTCTGCTTTATGCAAGAGGGACACTCCTTAGCTTCAAAAGTGTTGTAAGATGATCTGACATAAAGATCTATTCTCTGTTGAATCATTTTCGTTTGAAGAGGTGATCTATGATTATAAATTTATATTAGATACTAGCAGCATTCTTGACACTAAACAGACACAGAGAGCTGCTAATCACAGCAAGGGTCATTTATTTTCTATTTTGGGTCACTTATTTTCTCTATTGAAGGAAAGAAACATGACAGGTCTCTGTTCATAATGCCAAATTCAAAAATCCATTTTCTTTTTAAAATCTGAGTATCACGTTCCTTCTAACCACACCTCCCCTTTAAACCTTTAAACACTTCTCTCTCAATAGTTTGCAAGGCCCTACTTAGTAAACAAGACATGCTATCTGCAGGAATCGAAGGTTAAAGGAAAACTGAACCCCATAACCAGGTTGTAGGAGCAGAGGGGTAGTATGTTCTCAGAATTGCTAGTGCCTTCTCCGCGGGCCCTCCTTCCACATAGAACCCAAAGGGCAAAACAGCGTATCTTCCCATGAATATATTATCAGTACTAACTTGACAACCTTGCTGTTGACAATATTGCATGTACTTCACTCCACTCTCCTCCTGTGGTCCAAACCCAGATCCAACACCCCCGGGCCCACACTGGGGATGTACAGCAGCTGAAGGGCCAACTGCCAATGTATCTGGAACAGAGTCTTTCCAGTCTCGGCACCTGACTTCCTGGCTGCCTCCCGTTCAGGTCTCATTGGTTGATGTGGCAGCTGTGGTTCTGACAATGAGCTTGGTGTTGGGTCAAGTTTTTGTTTGGCTGACTTACTCCCTTGTATGCCATTTTCCTTGACTCACCCTTGATTACAGGGAATGTTCTTTATTACCTTTTAAAATCATATGATATCCATAAGCAAAGCTTTGGATTAGAGTTTTTGAAAGCATTACCCATGACTGATTTTTTTTCAATGCTGAAATGTAAGAAGTAGGGCTAGAGCCAGCCCAAACCCTGTGTTTAGCCCAGCAGTATATCAAATATCATTTGTAACTTCAGAATAAAACGCACAGAATTTTTTCCCTTCCTAGGAACCTGGATGCAATGCCTGCTTGTGTAAATAACTTTTAAATGCAAAAGTAGTAAGTGGTTTTATATATTAGGAAGGCTGTGAGAATCTCCCTTTCCCTAAAACTGTAAAAGAATAAATATTTGTGTTATAATATAGGGAGTGTGAAATAAAAATAGTATAACTCTATTGATATAACAGTTTTTATTCAATAGTTATAAGACAGGTCACTTGCAAAACTTGCTTACACAAGGAAAAAAATTCTCAGGGTTATTATTTTTTAAATTTATTTATTTATTTTTAATTTTTTAACTTAGTTTTTAAGTTTATTGATTTATCTGTATTTATTTATTTAATTTATTTTTAAAATTTTTATTTCTGTACTTATTATTTATTTATTTATTTAAAGTAGTCTCCATGCCCAGTGTGGGGCTCGAACTCATGACCCTGAGATCAAGAGTTGCACATGCTACTGATTGAGCCAGCCAGGCATCCCTGTTGTTTTTTTTTAAATCATCCCCCCCAAAACAGACTGTGACAATTAATGTCCATAGCATGAAAATTCTGTGATATAATTTATTTCTGCTTTGTTATAAAAAGGCCAAATTGACTGCCAGCACTAGAGATGTTGAAAATAATGCTGTAGGTTGATGAAATAATCCATTGTCTTTATCAATTCTCCTAATTATACGTTCATATTTTAAAGAACTATCTTTGTTGTTTTTTTAATCATGTATATAAAGTATATAATATTATAGAAATATGTAAAGTAGAAAATAAGAGTCCTGCAGAAACTCTTCCATAAACAGTCTGGTGAATATTCCCTTAAACCTTTCTCTCTATATTCTAATGTACATGGATATAATTTTTACCAAAATGATAGCATACTATAATTCCTCTTTGTGGCCTCATTTTTAAAAATTCTATTTAATATTTCTTAGACACCTCTTCCATTTCATGATGTTTAAAACTGTCTCATTCTTTGAGTGAAATATGTACAAGCATTATAGTAAGGGATTCATGGGCTCTGCAACCAAATGGCTTGGTTGGGTCTGAATTCTAGTTCCACCGTTAGTAATTCTGTGATTTTGACACATTACTTAATCTCCCCGGACTTCACTTCCTAAACCCGTTAAGATGTGATATTAGCACCCTCTGCCTGAAAGCGGTTGCTGTGTGGAAAGAGATGTTGGTCGGCACTGCGTGAGCGAACAGCAAAACCGCGCTGCTGTGGACACTGGACGTCTTGAGCGCGGTGCCAAGGCCATGGGCATTTACGCTGACCGCAGTTCTTATGCTCACATGTCACGCAGTAGTGAACGCCCTTCTCACTACAGCTGTACCAGTGTTGTAAGTACTTCTAAAGGTCAAATTTGGGGAAGTATACTTCTTTAATCATAGGTGATACACATTTTTTCAGCTGATAGATATTGGAGGGTAACCATCTCCAAAACTATTTACACTATAAATAAAAGTGAAATAGAGTCAATTTGGGATTATGAGAAATACTTCATTAAAGCTTTTCCCTGAGCACCTGGGAGCCTCAGTCAGTTAAGCATCTACCTTCAGCTCGGGTCATGATCCTGGGGTCCTGGGATCCAGCCCTGCCTTGGGCTCCCTACTCACAGGAAGCCTTCTTCTCCCTCTCCACCCTGCTCATGCTCTCTCTCAAGAAACTCTCTTGCTCAAATAAATAAATAAATAAATAAAATCTTTTAAAAATAATAATAAATCTTTTTCCTATATGTGAAACTACACAGATTTTTTTTAAACAAATGAGCAGGGGATTACTGTAATGCAACATGTAAGTTAACATTACAGTATCCATAAAAATCAGAAACCATTTTCTATATAATTCCCACCATTCTCAGAGTTCTGCAAGTTTTTGAGCCCTCTTTCCCCAGAGAAATAATTCACAGCAACTTATCTATGTTAACTATGAGCTGTTACTATGACAATCAGTTACTATGAACTACATAAAATGATACTCCATCAGACAACTACTCATTAATATTTACCAATCAGATATGTAACAAATGTTTATGGAAATAAACAGGTTGAGATATGGAAAAATTAAGTCATCTTCATAAGTATGGTAACATTTCTGAAACCCAAATTGAACATATCACCTGACAACTCTACCCCAAATTCAGAATTGCGATTGTTCCAGGCTACTCTTCTATAGTTACAGCAGATCTCAAAGAGGGGAAAATCATCTGGATACCAATTTGCCTTTAATGTTTAGTAATAGGTGTTGTATGGTGGCGTGAGAGTATTCCCTCAAACAGTGAGCACCAAATAGCAAATATTTACAACATCTGGAAATAGATATTTATTTCTAGTTCTTTGGCATAAAGCTACTTTGAGACTTTGTCAGGGATGAGAACATCTGATACAATGACAACCTTAGAGTCACTAGATCTCTCTTTATTAACATAAGGTCTGTAAGGGAGGAAAAAAATTTCTTCTACTTTTATAGGTTCTTTGCTGGTCTAATAATTAAATTGACATGAGACAGATTAACAAGAGAAAAACAAATTTAGTTGCATATGGACAGGAGCCCCATAAAAATATGAGGGCCAAGGGCAAATCAAGCAGTTGAGGCTTATATGCCATCCTGAGCCAAGAAATGGGATTGGAGCCCAGGGCTTTACAGGGAAGGAGGGTAATCCACAGACAACAAGAACAGATGTTCGGTAAGTAGATGTGCATTCTGCCATACAGATAGGTCTTTCAGATAAAAGTTATCTCTGATAATGGCTTTCTTTCTGGACCAGGCCCCCTTCCTAACTTGTTTAGGTAGTCAAAGAGAAGAAAAAGGTTTTCTTTAGCCTGCTGGATTTTGATTGCCTTCAGCTCAAAATAATCCACATGCCAAAGTGTCATATCTTGGGATCACGTATTTTGCTCCCCTTGAAGCTAAAAAACTTTTTTTAAATAATGAAGAGGTTTTGCACCACATTAATAGAAAGGTAAATAGTTATATAGAAGAAGTTTTCCAAGGGTAAATTTATTCTTATATACAGCAACAAATATTGTAAAGTGTTCTTTACAAAGTTTCATTTGTTTCCATACTCATTGTTTACAACCCTAGAACCTCTGCACAATGGAATTTTTAAATGAAATAAATAAAAACACTCGAATATTACAATGGAGAATTTTATTTCACTCTCTCAAAATAGGTTAATAGGTGGCACCGATATCTTTCAACTTCAAATGCAGTTGAACTTGCCTTTCTAAAAATGGGAATTGGGAGCCAAATAAAAATTAATGTGCATCTCTATTTAAAGAAGAGTTATTCAAAAACGATGTTTACTTTACATAGTTTTATATTTAACATGTTTTGAACATAATCAATTCTCTATCTTTTAAACTATAATTTGTCCATAATAATAAAGCCTAATTCTTTGGAAATAATGCTCAGTTAGCATAATTGGCATTATAGAGTTTTAAAGTATATTACAGAATATTCTGTCACTCGACACTGAATTGAAATTTTAAGGAAAATGATGGAAATAGCTGTAAGGGGAAAAAAGTAGCCTTTTAAATCTAATTTGTTATGCACTGCAGTAGGGTAATGGATGCAATGAAAGTTCTTTTATGGACTTCCCATGTCCAAAAGGTATTTAGGTAGCAAAAGATGTTAAGCAGGCCCCCTGCAATCCCCCTTTAACTGAAGATAGCAGGAAATAAGGAATATAGGTCTGTGTCCTCCTGATTTTTATTTCCTTAGGAGTACAAGTTATGCAAAGGACACCTTAGGCTGCTTAGCAGATCACAAAGGGTGCACTAGACCCCCTTGAGGTCTGCTTAAATAGAGTGATCTAAAGGATGGCTGAAACCATACCGGGAGTTCAATCCTTCAGGTGGGTCTTTTCAAATTCCAAAAGTGAGGAGTTACTGGAGAATTGGTAAGGATTTCACTAGGCCCCAGCAGGTTTGAGATCAAAAGCTTTGGTTAAATAAAAGCCTGTTGGGAAATCTTAAAACCTCTTTGTAATGTAACTTTAGAAAGTTAATACAAAGAACCCTTAGACTGAAGCCCGTAACAGCACGAACAAAGAGTATATCAAAACTGATTCCATTAAGAGAGAGCGGACATACAAATTCACTTAATTTAAAGAGCAATCCAGTTATATTACTATGTGAGAGAATAGAACTTGTACCATACCATCGAGCCCATTTAGAAGATGTGCTCATTTCTTGTTACATATGCCAGACTTCATTCTTTGTCATTCAGATATGCTTTTTAAACAACATATATATTCATTTTCTGAAAAGAGAAAGAGCGATGTGCATTTAAATTCACTCCTAAGGAAGATTCTTTTAAAACAAATTAAAATTAAACTTGATGGGGACCCATCAGTCAGTTGGCTATCTCTTTTTCATGGTGTCAAACTGCTAATTGCCCATTCTCCTTAAAATAATAAACCTTCAATTGATATTGATTGGTAGATCATTAATGAGTACATTAATTATAATATAATTTTTATAATTAATACCAATCCATTTCTTCACAAGTCACACACTTTTATTAGTTGAACTCATCCATTAATGGTTTAATGATAATATTTTGTTCAATCAACAACCACCCCCCCAAAAAAATCTTTATTTGATTTTAATGCCTAAATTTTGCAATCAGTTCTGAATCTTTCAAAACACTTTCATGTCTTCAATGTGTCTCCTATTTTCACATTTGGTATGTGAGACGGGGCTTTAAGCATTGTTTACCTTTTTGTTTTTAATAAATAGGGATACCGAAGCATACTGGGTAGGAGAAATAATGTGTTCTCGATTGCACAGCCATTTTGAGAAGGCTTGGACAAGAACTTTAGCTCCCAATGTCAAGCCTAGAAATTTTCAACTGAGCAACGCCTCACAGATCTCAGAAGGTGATAATAGCTTATGTGAAAAGATAAACTGAGTCATATTAACATTAAGAGTTTCTATGAGCAACAATTGATTCAAATAGGGCAGCATCCAGTCTAGCAGCTAGAGAGGAGTTTTGTGGAGCTCTACGAAATGAAAGACTTACAGGCTAAAGGGAGCAGGAATAGAAGTTCCACAAGACAAAAAAGGGAGTTGGTGATTGCAAGGTCACTTCCTTTTAGGGGATAGCAGGGGCCTATCTAGTGCGGATCAGGGATCCCCAACTGACTGGTTTAAGATTCCATTTCTAGAAGAGCCAAAACTGTAATTAAGTCTCAGTTTTGGCATACAGGCATAGTATAAACGACTCCAGCTTGGTCCTGCTGTCTAGTTTTTAACACTTAAGTCTCACACAACTGTATTTGTTCCAAAGAACTCTTTTCCAAGTGTAGTCATATCCTAAAATTCTCATATTGATAGACGGAGAAACTGTGGTTTGCGTACCAATATTCAATTTCTTTTCTGTGTCTTCTCTTGTCTTCTTTGCTCATATCTTCTTTTACTTCTTTCCTTCAACCTCTGTTCTTCTCTCAGTGTGTCATCTGATTAATGACAGGGAAATGAAAAAAAGGAGGGTGGCAGATTAAGTCTCTGGGACTTTCTGTAGGAAAGATACAAAAAGCTTTGGAAAACAGCCAAGTACTCCTTGAATGAACCATCCCAGTGAGTTGGGTTTTTTGGTCTTGTTTTTTTGTTTTTGCTTGTTTTTGTTTTTACCAAGTACCAGCAGTCCTTTCAAAATTTATGAACAAAGATCTCAATTGACTGGCTCTACTAAAAACAAACTAATTTACATTTTTGAGAATCCTTCATCATCCCAGAGTCTCCACTGAAAGAGCTGAGCCAGCACCCTACCCTTCACAGGTGTGCCATCAGACCCATCCACCCAAAGCTCTTCAGTGAGCTCCTATTGATGTCTGTCCTGGTGGAATGTTGACTCACATAGGTCCTGCATGCAATTGGTCATTTGTGATATATAAAAAACTTCAAATCCGTAGTGAAGGGTGAACATGGTTACTGAATCTTTGATTCCCAAATATGTATATGTGAATATGCATTGCATGAGTGTATTCACATACATGTTCCATATGGATTACGTATATGCTCCTACCGAGATAGTTAGCCCATGAGCTGTTACTCTGCTCCAACGTTGACTCCATGCTCAGTGGGAACTGTGTGACTAGCTTATCCCAATTGGATATTTTGGATACTTTTATAGTCATACTAAGACCTTACTATTCCCAAAGTTATTGCTTGTTTAGTGGGCTTTGAGTTTTTAAATCCATTCCGAAGCATATTCTAGTATTCGAATTCAAGTCTTGAATTTCACAGTTCAAAAATCACTCCTCTAGCAATAAATAACTTGAATGTAAAGGTATTCTTTGAACTCTTGGCAACCATCAGCAGAATTCCAGACACTAAAGAGATTATTTTAAAAGAAGATTCTATAGAGCCAGTTTTAGGACATTTATAATTTTGTAGTGGGTGGAATACCTGCAAAGGCGACACACAAATTCAAGAATTGTTCCATATTGTTTCTTCAGTGACTATCAAAGGACACACGATAGATGATTAATAAATGCTAACTGAGCTAATGAATAAAAAATAGATGAACAATTAGAGGACAAAATGAAACATGATTATGTGTTGAATTTTTTTCAGTGACCAAAAGAGAAAAGGCAAAAATTAAAATCTAGAATTTTTCAAAGTGCAAATAGCTGTCTTTTCTCACTAATAAATAATGCATGTTCACTGGAAAGTATTCAAATATCTCACAATAATTCCTCTATTAAAGAAAACCAGTTTTAATGATTTAGTATATGTTGTTCATCCATGCACATTGAAAGTTGACATTTTTTAAAACAAAATTGGAACAAAAATATATGTATATTTTGTTCAATGGCTAAATTTAAAAATTTAACAATATACTGCTAATACCTTTCCATAATACAAGTGTCTCTCTTTAACTGCCTAAGGTAGCTTCTATCTTATATATCTGATAATGTATTTAGTTCTTTTAACAGGTATCTTGGTTGCATTAATATTTTTATTCTTATAAAAAACATTTCAATAAATATCTTTTAATATTTTTCAAGTTCAGATTTATTTTCTTGGCATACATTCTAAGACATGAAATGGGCTTAAAATGTTGAAGTATTTTGGTAGAATTATTCCCTAAAAACATTGTGCCAGTTTATAACCCCACCAACTATGTATAAGCCATTTTCCCTATAAATTAGCCTGGATACAATTCATTTAAAAAATCTTTATTAATCTAATAAAGAAAATAATCTCATTGTTTTCCTTTTTCCCTACTGTAGTTTTAAATCTTAGACTACATAGGGACCCTTTAAATAAATCAATTATTTGATAAATCACACATGACCCACCCATGGAATGTGTTCAGTACCAAATTGACTTCCCTCTCCTATCAACACCTTACTAGAGTGTGTCTTTGCAGTAGATATGAATCAAAGAAATAAGACGATCTCAATAGTGGGTTAAACACACTTAGGAAAGATCAAATCTATGTATTAAATCTTAAAATAAAAAGCTTTTGATTATTGACCACTCTAATTACTTTTCATCACCATTCCCCTCCATTCATGTGGATAATTAAGTAAATAAAACAGTTCACAGAGTACAGACCCTGTTTTAGGATGCGTTGTTCAACTCATCTTGCTACCGGTAATAAGACAACCTTCCTGTACAGTTTCGAAGGCTCCAGTGGGATGGTCCATCGCACCCTCAACAAGCTTCTGACATGATGTGCTGATGGGAGAAAGAACCTGTGAAACAAAGAGATAAGAATATATCATCAGTGATATGAATAAAAACCATTTTATATTTCCATAATCTTAGTCTATGTGCCAAACTTGCCACAGAAAAAGAAATTGCACTTTTATAATCCTATCCCAAAGAGTAAAACACTGGGCAATATCTCCTGCCCATGAAAAATGGCAGGATCTCTGTGGGAAGGTCCTAAAGATGTCATACGTCTCTTCATGGACTTGCTCAGCACTTCCATGTAGTCTGCCCCTGGGTATGAAATTGTCTATATTTTGAAGGCAAAAGTGTAAAGATCTCCAGCCCCACTCTTTTACTACTCACAATAAAAGGAGAATAGTGAGCTACTTAGTGTGTTCACTGAGATAGTAGTTGTGTTAGTTGTCTATTGCTATGTAACAAATAAACCCAAAGTCCATTAAAACCCCACGCATTTACTACCTCACAGTTTCTGTGGGTTTGGAAGCTGTGTACACCTAGCAGAGCCTTTTGCACCAGGGTCTTGCCGCAGAGATGTCATCTGGTGCCACAGTCACATCAAGGGTTAGCTGAGGCAGGATCCACTTCTAAGCTCACATTTACTAATTGGCTGGACTCAGTTCCTCCCTGGCTATTGGAATGAGAGTCTCAGTTCCTTGCTGGCTGTTGGCCAGAGGCTACGCTCAGTTCCTTGCCATATGGGGCTCTCCAACATGGAGAGTTTCTTTGTTCTCGGAAACACAACCTCAAGCAAGAGAGAAAATAGTCCATAACGAATATAAAAAAGATCATAATTCTTATTCCCTTAAAATGCTCTATCCAACCATTAACATTGACGAAATGAAATTTTTGACATTCAGAAGACTCTGAATCTCTATTCACCATATTAAATACATCCGTATGCCATTTATTTATCATTTGGCAAATTTTTAGTTGTTTTGTCAAGAACATAGACCTAGTGGTAATTTAATGTTTACCCTTACTTTGCACCCACCCCTCACTTCGATAGGCTAGCTGGTTCAAGGGAGGGGTATATTTGGGGACCATAAAACAAAATATAGAAAGTACAGTTTACTGATCCACACAGAAGTAGGGGGCTCGTTCTTATGATATCTTTGTTATCAGCACGGCTGTTCTAAGTTGAGCTAATCAGCTGAGTGTATGCACATATTTTTATGATAACAGAAATGAACAGAGATATAGCAGATAAATTGTCTTAACAGGTTATGCTGGGTTTTCGTGTAAAAACTCACTAATTAATGCAAGTGTTCCAATCATTTTTATGACATTCCCCAAAGATGGCACTTTAAGGGTTATGCCATATGCTGATTGACAGCAGCCATAATTCCATACAATGAGACTGTATCATATTGTTTGAAGTGAGGTGATATTCATCTCTTGAAACTGATCAAACATACGACTGCATCAAACAGTATTACAACATAATCATACTGTATGTGGGGACTGCCAAGGTTGATCACCATGTTGTACTCTTTTCCCTCGGACTTCTCTAATAGAAGTTGTGACATACCACTGCATTCACATTTTCTTTGAGAACTGCAAAATCTAAGACAGAAGAAAAAAAATCCTGCATAGAATTGTGATTTGGTTATGCTGTGTGAGCGTACATCTGTAGACAGCTTTAGAATAATAAATTTGCTCCTGCTAAGATCTCCCTAAACACACAAATAAAAGTGTAGTAACACCAAGATAAAAAGTGAAGATTCCAAACAAGGTGAAAATAATCCAAATGCCCTTTGTTTTTTTCAGTAAACAGGAAACTTGGAAGAAATGTCTTTTTAAAAATACTTTTCAGTGACTGTAACTCCCAATGATAACTTCTAATGTGCTGTTTTGCAAAGCCATTTGATTTTTCTACTGACCTTGGGGGCTATTTTGGCTCCGGAGGAAAATGATTAAGAGTCTGTGGGGTGCCTGGGTGGCTCAGTTGGTTAAGCGACTGCCTTCGCCTCAGGATTATGATCCTGGAGTCCCAGAATCGAGTCCCACATCGGGCTCCCTGCCCAGCAGGGAGTCTGCTTCTCCCTCTGACCCTTCCCCCTCATGTTCTCTCTCTAATATAAATAAATAAAACCTTTAAAAAAAAAGAGTCTGTTCCCCTCCCACTCTTAGTTACTGCTGATCTTGGGAAGAAGGATGAGGATGGGCATGAGTGAATGAGGGTGACTTAGCTATTCTCTTGGTGGCATTCTTCATGGCATGAAGTCTGATAACAAGTGGCTTGTAGAGTGATGCAATTTAGGGACTGCCCTTTTATTACCTAGCCATCTCTCCATCTGCCCATGCATCCAGGTATCCATCCATCCACCTATCCAATAGCCTATAAAAGAGCCCGTGAGATACTGTGGGGACTATGTTCCGGATAGCTTATAAAGAAATGGGGTCATCAGATGAGAGTCATCTACTCATGCTGACGTTCACCGAGAGATATGTTAACAATCCTGGTTCTCCAGTGTGAATCCACGCAAGTCTCCAAGATGTCACCACCCTGTCTGGACTTTATTCACTTGTGTAACTCTATCTTAATCCTAACCTAAACATCCTGTCTTTGAGGCCTAAAGAAACCACGTGGCTCTTTCAGAGACTCAGTGGGATGTCCGGAACACAGAGGCTGTCTCTGACTGGTTTCCCGAACACCCACACGGTTCTGCTGCTCCTGTGTTATGGTGGCCAATAGGGAAGCCGTGAGCCTGGAGGCCTCTTTGCGTTCCCCCAAGATACAAGATCAGGTAGCTCTCTGCTCCCAGATTCCTTTAATCTTGGACATTTCTCACAGCTTAGGTGTGGGAGGGTCAGGCCAAAGCCCCTTCACAGAAGCACCATCAGCATATAAGCTCTGTGTTTCCCTTCCAACCGTTTTCTCCTTTTCTCCCCTTCTTCAGCCTATCTTTGGGGTCTTCATCTAATATGAGGTGAAAAACACTGGCTTTTCATCTATTTTTCCCAAATCGTTGGCTTGTGATATTAATGTCATGCTTTGAGATCTTTAAGGCCTTCATCCTTCAAATACACAAATACTCGGGGCTTCAAAATCAAAATTTAAGAACTGACTCCTCCTCTCTCTTTCTGCAAGAGCATCCATTTCCTAAGCAAGTAACGAAGAAAGTTCTAGCTGCCGCCCAAAGGTGAAGAAGGGCCACTATGCACCCTCTCTCTTACTTCTTTGTCTTCTAATTGATTCATTTTGTTGTTTGACCTTTTACTTCCCTTTTCTCTCGATTTATTTAGAGTTCAGTTGGCTGGGCTGTTTTTTTTTTTTTTCCCTAGTGTATTGAATGGAATAGTTAACTGCTATTTTTAATCTTTCTTCTTTTGAATTATAAATTGCAAAGACTGGACATTTACCTCTAAGCACTACTTACACTACATCACAGATTTTTTTGTTTGCTTGCTAGTGGTTGCTTTCTTTAAATTTTGGGGTTTTTCCAAGTTTCTATTTTAATTCCAGTTAGTTAACATGCAGCGTTGTACTAGTTTCAGGTGTACAATGGAGTGATTCAACACTTCCACACATCAGTCAAAAATTTGCAAAGCAGAGGCACCTGGGTGGCACAGCGGTTAAGCATCTGCCTTCAGCTCAGGGCGTGATCCCGGCGTTGTGGGATCGAGCCCCACATCAGGCTCCTCTGCTGGGAGCCTGCTTCTTCCTCTCCCACTCCCCCTGCTTGTGTTCCCTCTCTCGCTGGCTGTCTCTATCTCTGTCAAATAAATAAATAAAATCTTTAAAAAAAAAAATTGCAAAGCAATCTAGACACAGAGTACAAATAAGTCATTTTTTCTGAATACTTTTAAGTTGCTGACCTGATGTTGTGTAAGCCCCAAACACTTGAATATGTTTTCTACAAACAAGAACAACTTTCTACTTAACTGCAACACAATCAACAAAAGCAGAAGATGAACTTTGATACGCTCCTGCCCTTTAGTCAACAGACCACACTCTGGAGTCATTGATCGATGCAACAATATTTTTTGTTACCAAAAGATCCAGTTCAGAATCACATGCTGCATTAAGTTGTCATGTCTCTTTGGTCTCTTCCAGTCTGGAATACTTTCCAGTATGCCCTGGATTTTTATGATTTTCATGCTTTTGAAGGTAAGTCTAGTTATTTTGCAGAATTTCCTTTGGTTTAAGTTTGTCCGATGCTTCCTCATGATTAGACTCAGATCACTGTGTCACAAAAGCAATACTGAATTCCCTCAATGCATCATACCAGCTTGATTTCAATAACTGATGTTTTCTTTGACATCTTTTGACCATCCTAAAAGTGATGTCTTCTAGGCTCTTCCAGTATAAGTTACCACCCCCCCCACTTTTGTGGGGAGGTACTTTGAAATTATATAGATATCCCATTTTTATAAAACTTAAATTTATTCATTAATGTTGGTATGGTCTCATGGCTTCTTATTTTACTTAATATTGTAAATTCTATAAGCTATTTTTATATTACTTTCAATATTAATTTTGATACTCAACTTATGACCAATGTGGTCAATAGGAGCCCCTTTTTAAGCTGGCTTCTAGGGCCTTTTCATATGTCCCCATCATTTTTTTTTAACCACTTCATTGATTTCTGGCTGAAGTTCCAGGTGCCTCTTGTNGCCTCTTTTTTTTTTTTTTTTTTTTTTTTAAAGATTTTATTTATTTGTCAGAGAGAGAGAGTGCACATACAAGCAGAGGGAGCAGCAGGCAGAGGGAGAAGCAGGCTCCCCCCCTGAGCAAGGAGCCCAATGAGGGACTTGATCCCAGAACTCCGGGATCATGAACTGAGCCAAAGGCAGACACTTAACCAACTGAGCCACCCAGGTGTCCCTCCAGGTTCTTCTTGTACTTTTCCTCTCTCCAGGACCAGAATCAACCATTTCTCTAGGAAGTCCTATCTCCTTTTCTTGGACAGTGGTATTTAGAAGCCAAGATCCATGTGCTGTATGTGCTCATTGTTATCAGAGTGTTGCTGCTTCCAGACCCTGACAGGAGACAGAACTAGGAAGTATATGTATGCCTATACCATATATTTACATCTAAATTTGTTTCTATCTATCTATACATGTTGAAAACCATGAGTTCATGCTGATACTTCCAAGTTCACATGTTTACTCCAGTTTTTTCCCTTTCCGTATATGTAATTACCTTCTCTACTAATGAGAAGCCTAACTTCCATACTTCTTCAGATATTTACTTATGTGATCAACCACACTTTATGCAACCAACCTACTATCCCCACCTACCCCCTTCCCCACACAGATGCCCTCCTTTCCTGCTTGGGCTCTGATTCTCCGGTGTGGACACTTTCTCACCAGGTGCGGGCTGATTCCTCCATGCTAGACTGCCTGCCATCCCTGAGTGGATGTTCTCCTCAACCTTCTTTGGCTCTGATATCCTCCTCCGAGCTACTGCAGCTCCACCTACCTGCTCTGTCTCCCTTAATAGCATTAAGACTGAATTATTTAAGAAGGGGAAGAAGTATCATTCAATATTTGCCACATAATATTTGTATTATCATTCAGTTCTTCAAGTCATAAATCAGTTTATGTGTATTTTGCAATTTCAAATAGATTTTTGTTGTTGAGTTCTAATTTAATCACATTGTATTCAACTCTGTTTTCTAATTCCTAAATTAATCTTATTTAGATCAGTTCTTGTATTTGGTGAGGCTTCTTTGAGACCCAGTGAGTGATTGATTCGGCAAATGCTCCAAGTTTGCCTCAAAAAGTTTCATGCTCTCAAACTTTTGGGTTCAAGGTTCAATATATATCAATCATAGCAGCTTATAATTTGTCCCGATTTTGTATATCCTCACTTAAATTTTTGTTTGCTTGATTTGCCAATTACTGAGGTAAGCACCTTAACAATATTTTCAATGTGATTGTATGTTTGTCCTTTTCTTCCTTAAAATGTGATCAGTTTTTACTTCATGTATTTTGAATGTATGCTATTTGATGACTACAGGTTCAGAAGTGGCATATCATCCAGATGACTTCTTACTTTTACCCTCATGAGCTGGCCACAATTAAGTATTCTCAGTAATGGTTTTTGCCTTAAAGTCTGTTTTTCCTTCTTTCTTTTTTTAAGATTTTATTTATTTATTTGACAGAGACAGAGACAGCCAGCAAAAGAGGGAACACAAGCAGGAGGAGTGGGAGAGGAAGAAGCAGGCTCATAGCGGAGGAGCCTGATGTGGGACTAGATCCCATAACGCCGGGATCACGCCCTGAGCCGAAGGCAGACGCTTAACCGCTATGCCACCCAGGCACCCCTAAAGTCTGCTTTTCTGATATTATATAGCAGCATCAATTTTGTTTTTGTTTTTGTTTTATTTTAGTTGATATTTATCTTATGTTTCTTTTTATAGAACTTCACTTTCAAACTTTTTAAATCCTTAAGATTTGGATGCATTTTCAGTAGAAATTATTTACCTAAATGTTTAAAATACAAATTCAATCTTTCAATATCTGCTTTAGCTGGGCAACTTAGGTTGTTTGCATTTATTGTAATGTCTTCTATATTTGGATTTATTTCCACCATTATATTTTGTGCTTTTATTTTATTTATTTATTTATTTATTTTACTATCATTCTGTTTTCCTTTTTTGTTCTTTTTTGGTCAACTGAGTTTGTTATCTTTTAAAATTTCTTCTTGTTTGGATTTCGTATATTTTGTTTCTGTTCTTTTACTCTAACTTTGTAAGGTCTAAGGTTAATGAATGCATTTACCCTCTTTTTAACTAATACAAAAATGTAATAACACTTGAAATCTGCTTATTCTTCACTTTTCTTATTGCTGTTTTTCAGACTTTCATATCCACTCTGCTTTTTTAAAAAAAGATAATTTATTGATTTCTAAATTTCTTATGACACATTCTTACACATAAAAAGAAATGAAGAGTTATAGAATCATAACCTCTGTCTACTATCCAACTTAAGAAATTAAACTTTACTCACATAGTTGAATTACCCGGTATAGCCCTCCTCCCCTCGGAAGTAACTACTATAAAGTCAGGAGATGTTTCATCTTGCTTTTATGCTCCAAATGGTTACTTTTACTATTTTTTCCAGAAAATGCTTGTTTAGACTTACTCTGTATTTACCATTTTATTTTGTCACTATTGCTTCTTACATCTCGTCCTTGTCTGGGTTCAATTTCTTTCTACGAAGAACATTCTGACTTGGTTCTTCCAGCAAAGTTCTGTGAGTCATAAGCTTTCTCATTATTTATCTGGAAAGAATTATTTGCTTTTGACTGCATTCTTGAATGATATCGGTATAGAGTATGGAATATACATGGATATAGAATTGTCAATTAACAGCTATTTTCTCTCAACATTTTTAGATATTATTCTATTTTGCCTATTATGTTGCAATTGAGAAGTCTGTTGTTAATCTCATTAGCATTCCTTTGTAGGTAATCTGCATTAATATGTTGATGTTTGTCCTATTCCCTTTACTAAATCCCTTTATGAAATTTCTACTATGAGGGACTTTTTCATTCAAACCTCCCTTTGTGTATATGTTTGTGTGTAAATTATATATACAAATATATGTATAACCTCAGATCTATTTTCTTTACAACCTCAGTTTTACTTCCAAGTTCATGAATTCCACATAAACATATCTAATATGCCCTTAAAACCACTGATTGCATTTAACTTCAAGGGCAATATTTTACATTTCTAGAATTTCTAATTCATTCTTTTTCAAATCTATCCGTATCTTGTTTTTAATGCTTTTATTTTTCTTTCTCTAATGCTTTAGATCTTTTAAATCTATATGTATTACAGTCTCTCTGATTATTATTACCTACTATTATCTGATAGGTCTGCAATTTCTGGGAGTATAATTCTGCTGTTTTTTTCTCTTTCCTAAATCTCTCAAGGTGGATTGGTACCTTGTTTGTTTTGGAATTTTGAATGGTGAGCTCCTCTTTAATCGGCTTCAACTGGAGACATCACATATGGCCTGGGATAAGGGTGTATAGCTAGATTTGCTCTCATTTTGCTTCTGCTGGGAATACATTGACATCTCAACATGGAGTTTTAGAGGCCATACAGTTTGAACACCATGCTCATACGATTGGTGTACAATGATATAAATCACATGACATGTCTGTGTTTATGAATTCTCTGGGAAGGCTTATTTTCCACCTTGCACCCAAGGCTAGATAGCTTACTTCCTTGTTTTCTCTTTGTGTTAGTTTGCTGATTATTTCCTGTCTACCATTTTACTGAAAGAGTAGCCCTTAAATGATCCTGGATTTTTGTAAGTTTCAGTTTCAACATCCCTCTGCCCCCATCTCCCTCAGAATTTCCAAGGCTTTATTTTCTGTGTATCACTGAGTATGAAAATGAAAGTTCCTAAGTTTCCATCACCCTAGCCTACTCCAGCTTACTTACGACCTGCCTTGTTAGTTTATGTCATTATCACATGGGGTCTCAGTTCTCTCTTCCTTATGGTCCTTCTTCCTTTTGGTGATGTTTCTTACTTTCTTGTGACCTCAACTGTGGATTGAAGAGCATTTATTTTGTTGTATCTAGAATGTTAGTATTTGTAGTGGGACAATTTTCAGGATATCTACACCATAACAGTCCTGTAACTGGAAGTCTTTTCATGACATCCCATAGGCATCTCAATTTGCTACAAACCATTCTGGTGGGCTTCCTCACAAATCTGGATCTCTGCCAGGGTTTTCCATCTCAATTTCACAAACCAGAAAGTCATTCTGACCTCTCCTTCTCCTTCATTGTCTAACCAGCCATGAAGCCCCCTTGATTTCTCTACTGAATATGTCCTGAACTAATCCACTTGTCTCCATCTCCACTGCCCCTGCTTTAGTGTAAGCTACCACCATCTTCCCCTGTGACGACCTCCTAATTCTCCTCCCCTCCAATCCATTATGTCTACAGAGAAAACTTTCTAAAACCAATCTGATAAATTTACTTCCTTCTTAAAACCATCAATGACTTTCTATTGCTCTTCAGATTAAAAAAATTTAAATCCTCAATATGGTGTATTTCCTATGGCTTGTTCAGTTCCATCATTAATTAATCCAACAAATATATACTGGGCAGCTACTACTTCTGGGCATGGTACTTGATACTGGGCTTGTAGTGTGTATTAATTTGTTACAATAAACTGAATGTTTGTGTCCCCCAAAAATTCATAATTGAAATCCTAACCCCTGATGTGATGATATTAGGAAGGGAAGTGATTAGGTCACGAGGGTGAGCCCTCATGTTGGGTGTAATGCCCTTATGAAAGAGTCCCCTGCCCCTTCCATCATGTAGGAACAAGCAAGAAGATGACAGTCTATGAAAAGAAAGTGGGCTCTCACCAGACACTGAATCTTACCAGACACTTAATCAGGGACTTCCAGCCTCCAGAAGTATGAAGAATAAATTAATGTTTTTTATTAGCCACCCAGTGTATGGTATTTTTGTTAGAGCAGCCCAAA
Organism: Ailuropoda melanoleuca; assembly: GCF_002007445.2. Classification (NCBI taxonomy): domain Eukaryota; kingdom Metazoa; phylum Chordata; class Mammalia; order Carnivora; family Ursidae; genus Ailuropoda; species Ailuropoda melanoleuca. The sequence continues at coordinate 115,765,325 of NC_048219.1, forward strand.
TGTGCTAAGACAGACCGCCATAACAAAGTGCCAGACTAGCTGGCTTCGTTAACAGAAACTTATTTTCTCGCAATTCTGGAGTCCAAGACCAAGGTATTGACAGAGTTGATTCCTGGGGCATCTCTTGTTGTCTTATAGATGGTTGTCTTCTCCCAGGTCCTCACATGATTTTCCCTTTGTGTGTGTCTGTGTCTGTGTTTGATCTTCACTTCTTATACAGACACCAGTCAGGCTGATAGAGGGCCCACCCTAATTTAACCTCATTTTAATTTAAACACCCTATCTCCAAATACAGTCACATTCTGAGGTACTGGGTGGTAGGACTTCAATATATGAAGTTTAGGAGAGACACAATTCAGCCCATAATACTGTAGTAAACCCCACTAACCACCATGCTCTTGGCACTTTCGGTTTCCTCTGCTTTCCAGATACTTCTTTGTAAGAAATGAGCTTCTCTTTCTTCCCTTAGGGACTTTGAAAAGATTGTTCCCTTCATTTGGAATGCTTCTCTCCCTGCCCCCACCTTTGCTTAGCCAAAGGCTAGAGCTCAGCTTCAATGTCACTTCCTCAGAGAAACATTTCCTGACTCTCAGATTAGATTAGGTCTCTGTGTTTTGTGTTCTTCGCATCCTTTTTGTACCACTTCCTATAATTCTAATTAAATGATTAACTGTATAATTAGTGAATTTCCTTGATCTTAAATGCTATGAGTTGTTAGATGCACCATCAATTTCAAAACACTTGTAGGGAGAGGAAAGGAATACTACTCTATTAGTCAGCTATTGCTATAATAATGCTGCATAAAAAAACACTCCAAAATTCAGTGACTTAAAAAAACAAGCCTTTATTTTTCTCTCATGAGCCTGTCAGTTGCTATAACTCACTTGTACACAAGACTCAACTCCAGCTTCCCAGCCTGGGTTCCGTAACGCCCGGGTTCAGGTCTACTTCGTGTATCTCCATATTCTCCTTGGAATTCAGGTTACCCAGCCCACGGTATTCTCCTGGGGAGGGACCGTTCACGTGGAGGGCATACGCAACGCCTGCTAGAGCCTCCGCTTAGCATAGGTACACTGTCACTTCCACCCAGTTTCATTGTTCAAAGCAAGTGACAGCCAAGCCTAAATTCAACATATTGGGGAGAGTACCCTGCCTGCTAGTAGGATGCACGGCGAAGTCACTGGAAAAGGGCATGTGTGTATAATGTATAATTCTGTGATAAGAAAGAATTGGGAGTAATAACTATAGTAAAGAGTATGTACATAAATTTTTATTTTGTTGACTTAAAATAGATTATCCAAATAGTTTGTCTCTACAAAGATACACCACTTTCTTCTATGTTACGAGCAAATCTTCGCAGTCAGAGCCTGAAGTACCTTCTGAGCACTTGTGGTCACCAGTAGTTGTGCACCACATTCTAGTGACCAGTCCTTTATATAACCCAGGTGGGGGGTCTTGACCTCTTTAACAGTTGTGTAAGTTTTAGGCATACAAAAGAATACCAGAGTCCTATTTCAATTTAGTTACACTCAAACATTTCCCTTCCATAACTAACTCTCTTATCAGTGGAAATTAAAAACTTTTTTCCATAAAAATCAACAGAGTTTTTGACAGATACTTGACACCTGAATGAGAATCCTTCAAATGCATGAACCTCTCTAGCTTGCAAATTCTACAATCTGTTTCCAATGTCAAGTGTACTGTGTGGTAGTGACAGGCAATAATGAAAGAAAACACAAGTTTGTCTCGTGGTGGATACCTGTCCATCTTAGGGGGTCTGCAAAGGACGTGAGTGTTTCTAGATGACATTTAAGAGCAAGTGCATCGTTTCTCCAGTGACGAACGTTAGCTTCACTTAATCCGTCTTGTAGCTCTATCTACGGGTTTTTCTGCACGTGCAAAATTTCATTTCAAAGTTACCTTGGAGTGTAATCCTTTGAAAGAAATTTGAAAAGACAATTAGAGATCTAAATTTAAGTTAAAATTCCACCCTGGATGGTGATAGTGGTGTAAATAACTCAAGCAAGAAAGCATTTGTTTAACCAGAGACACAACGTCAACTGCATCATAACTTACTCCTCTTCTTAATAGCTGGTAAGTTTTGTTTGTTTGTTTTTGGTTTTGCTTTTGTTTTTAACGTGGATTGAAGGAGCCATCCCAAGGTAACACTGGTATGGTCATCTGAAATTATGTCCTGTGTTCCCTTAAGTCCCCTCCTACAAGTGTGGGGAAAGTAACCCAGGCAGGTGAGTAAGTGTCCTTTTTACGAGGGTCTGAGTTGGATGCTGGATATGATAGGTTCTCTCTTCTGAGGCTGTGAGGGGCATGCGAAATATATAAGTGCCATCTTTCCCACCACACTGAGATAGCCCTTTGGAGAAAAAACAAAACAAAACAAAACAAATTCCAGATGAGGACCTAGAGAAAAAGAGAGAGAGAGAGAGAGAGAAAGAACTGAGCCAGATCCCAGAGGACAGTGCATGGAAACCTCTCCCTAGGGCCCAAGATCATCTTCTAGGAATTTTTGACGCATAAGCCAAATTTCGCCTGATCAGCGTGAATTGATTTTCATCACTTGCAATCAAATAGAGAAAGAGAGTCCTGGGCACTACAAAATAATAACTGCCTGAACAGCATCATGGTTGGAAAAAAACCACAGTAGTGCAGCACCCAAAAATAATTTCTGAATAACTCAAGTTTTTCATTTGTGTTTTTGTTTTTGGGGGTGTTTTTTTGAAGNGTCGTAATCGCCATGGTGTTCAGCTGGTACCCGTCCTTCATCCAGGCCAGGCCAGGGCTTGGTCCCCCGGCCCCCCCCCCCCCCGCCTCCGTCGTTCACGGGTGGCAGCTGCTGCTGCTCCTTTACATCTGTCTTCGAATTCCAGGCTTCTGTCAAGATAACCTCCTCCCCCAGATTTAACCTTTGGAACTTTTGTTCTCTCTCCCTTTCCTCCTTACTCTCATGTCTACAGCCCCAATGAACTTGTCAGTCAAAGCAGGACTCTTAAGGCAGGACGCGCCTCAGAACACAAGACACCGTTAGCAAGATGAGCAAAGACTGGGAATGTCCACGTGCTCCTCGTTTTCATCCCATTGCCCCCTTCTTAAAAATAAAATGAAAAAATATAAGTCTTAGGTTTGAGGGTATACAAATATTGTTTAACACCTTTTTTCTTGCTAACCCCGTGCCTAAAAACAATTTTTTGAAACAACAAAGAAGAAATTTCTGCCCAAATGAATTATTGATTAAACAAAAAAGGAATGCATGAATAAACATAAAAATAAGACATTAAACATTTTGGAGAAATTATTACTGAAAAATTCATGTCAATAAATGTTTGATTAAAAAATACATTTCTAAAATCCAAGTCTTTCCTTTGCATACATTAAAAAAAAAAAGAATGAACAAAAGGACTTTGAAAGTCAAAGCAAGTCATCTATATGCCAGAATAGAGTAGCACATTTTATCTGCAGTTCTTGACTGAAAGTTATCAAAAATATTTAAAGATACTTAAATTGCGAATTGAAATTATTTGCAAATAGGGTTAGGTCTTAACTGATAGAAGTCATTCCCATTCTCCAGGCCAGTTTATGCATCTATGATGCAATGAGGCAAATGGGGAATTCTACGGGGCTTCTGGAAAAAGCTTTCCTTGATTGCATAAAGAGACTCAAGCAAGAAAAAGTCCCTTGTCCTGTGTTTGGAAAGAAGGATGTGGTAAAAATGTGATGGCTGGATTGCTGTGGCCCTCTTGTGAACGTGAGGGGAGCAGTCAGAGAAGATAACACATCAGAATGGAAGAGTGGAAAGAGGCAGCCACTTTACATCCTACTTCTAGCTGTCTGAAATGATCATTTTTCTTTACTGGGCCATCAGTTGAGTCAGATCTTTCTGTTTTTTTACAACCGAAAGAGTTCTAGTAGATAAGCATATAGAAGGGAGGCTAGACATCTGAGTTGGGGATTGAGAGGAACCTCACAAACTGGAGGTTAAGAAGCAGAACCCAACTGATGTCTTTTGGTAGAAATTTCTGAGTCTGGTGGAGCTACTCCTGGTTGGATGGACTGGAAATCCAATGTTGTCTTTTTGTTCCTCTGCCAAGGCAAAATTCAATCCCCAGGCCTGACTCCATTTAGCAAGAAAGAATTAATTCCTTAAATAGAACTTTAGATTCTAATAGATCTTTAGATCTTTAGATTCTAATAGAAGCTTAGGCAGTTGAAAAGCTTAAAAATGTCAAGTGTCTACCACAGAAAAATTAGCTGATTCCCCCCCCCAAGATATCCTTTATTATGGGTTTCCTTTTTTTCTTCGTACTCATTCTCAGACAGCTTCCATTTCTCCTAATCATCTCTTGTCCTTATTTCCTGTTTCCATAAAATTCTATGCCTTCATTTTAAATCATGCCTTCTGCAATGTCACCCTTGTCTGCCTTCCCTATGCCTTCATTCCCCAAATGTGAAACTAAATCAAGCCAGTTTTATGTCTCAGAATTTCAGTGGAGATTTGGGGTTACAGATGGAGATCACATTGGAGTGTAAGCTTAGAATGGAGTATAATACACTCTTTTAATACAAAAAAAAAGTAATAATCAACTGTATCTCACCATGGGGAATTCGTTGCTGGCTTTGTTATCTTTAAGACAATAGCTTATATCCCTCCATCCTTTGACCATTTTCTTTTCCTCTCCATCAGGTGTTTGTGTTTTGTCTCGTTTTGTTTTTCAATTTTTCCGAATTCCTATTAATTTCTTAAACAGAATAGTTCTCCATCTTGTACTGAAAATCAAGCTTGTGGCCTACTCATGCATACCCAAGAACTCATTAAGGAGCTCTGTCAATGGTTTATCTACTTCAGATTTCTATCCTTTAAAGCACAAAGCACTGTAATAGCTTTGGAATTAGCTTTTCCTTTAGATGATACAAATTTTAGGAAGTGCTTTCCTCAGTCATCTTTGTAAGCAGAAGGGGAGCAATTTAAAGATGTATCCTTCCCCACTTCACAGAAAACCCTATGGGGATTGTTTTGGCTTTTTTTCCCCCCTTCCTGTCTTCTTCTTCTTTCCCATCTTCCTTCTGCTCCGCCTCATTTTCCTTCTTCTTTCTACCCAACACAAAGACTGCAATTGCAATTTATTGTCATAACCACAATTCAAAAGAAGAACCGAGTATGAAATCCAGTCTAAAGGAGAGGGAGAAACCTGGGTACCAGGTGGTATGACTCCCAGCCCCGACTCTGCAGGGGACTAGTGGTATAATTTTGAGTTGCTTCTTCCGAAGTTTGGGACTAAAGGTATGGTTTCCCTACATCACAAGGGCATTACAAAGACTAAATTAAAGAACGGATGAAAAAAAATGTATCTTCAACCCTTAAAGACTAACCAAATGTGGTAGAAGGAATACCAGAGAGCTGATTCCATCAAGGGAAGGCCAAGAGCACAAGGAAGAACCCAGCTGTTGACTATCTGTGTTAAGGGCAGGAATTCAAAGAGCAAAGCACTCAGGGGCCGCCATGTTGGGGCACCAACATCAGAGTGGGACCAAAACCAAGGTTGGAGCTTGAGCTGCAGAGCTACTAAGATTCCTTTTATTTTATTTTGTAAAGGCAGATTTGATCCATGAGGTGGCTGCAGGTCTCAACTTAAAAGGAATCTTACCCTGCTCTCTCTGCTTTAAGGCTGAAGGAGCAAAGAGTTAATTACCTCGTTTTATTCATCTCTCTTCCAAATTTTTCACATGGACTTTTTCCTTAATTAGCCATCATATGAAACTGAAGAATATTTATTATTTATTGTGTGTATTAAATTTTATGTCTTTTCTTCTTAATTTTTAAAATGGGTGAATTTATTACTTTTTCTTGTTTTTCTCATAAACAAGTAAGGTTTGTTGTTGCAGTTGCTGCTTTTATTGTTTGTTTAGTGGTAGTCCTCATCTGACTTTTCTCTGGGTCAGTAATTCTTCATAAAGAGCAAAATGAGAAAAAGCTTCTGGCATGTTCTATATTAATGGGAAGAAGCAAATAGTTTCCCATACGTTTTTCTTATTCTTAATTCTTTTCTTTTTATCTCTTACTCAATTTAAATATGATACCTAGAAATGCCCGCTCAGTATTGATTAAGTTATACGGCTTAACATCAGGGCTCTATGGTAACTTATTAAAGTATATTTTATAAAGTGATTTTGGTTGTCAGGATAACGTGACTATACAATGACTTATGTGCTCGCATGGATCACTGCCATGGTTCTAAGTCAGCTCTAAAGGGAACGTGAAATGAGCACCTACATGCCAATTTCAATTCTGATTATATTACCTACCACAATTCATTAGACTCATCAAGTTCTAAGGGTTTATGCATTTAAGGACTTGCTTAACTTGCTTAGAAATTCACTGCTAGCCAAGGTACTCAGAAGGAAAGCATGCCTGAATAATTCCTCCATTTAAACGGTCTTTATTTTCACATGTCCGGTATGTAGCATGTAACGATGCTTATGCATAGTCTCATTTATTTTATGTATCCATGGCTTACTTCTAGACTGTAAATGCCTTAAAAGCAAAGAATGCCTCTATGGCTCTTTCTCTGTCTCCCGCAGTGCAAATGTGGATATCGAGTACAAGCTTCACTTAAGAAGGTGGAACGGAAAAACTGATCCACAAGTCTCAATCAAATTTCACTTAAGAGTTTCCCTGAGCTGGTTAATACCTGCATGCAATAGTCTAGGTTTTACTTGGAAATGATGATACTTTTTGATGACTATGGCTTATGGCGCTCCAGCAATGTTGAGTTTTGTTTGAGGAGCTGCTTTACCGCACTTCCAGCGTCTGCTCCCTTACCTCCTTTCCCTACACTTTCTCCGATTTTCCTTCTCTTTATCCCCCACATTCCTCTCTTTTTTGTTCCATCTCTTCTACCTTGTACACCTGAGGAATTACTTAAGAATAAAGAGTCTGATATTTTCTTATTTTAACTCAAAGGAAAACAAGCCTGGGTATATCTCTGTAACATAATGACCCAGGGGATTCATTATTTGGGGGGGAAAAAATCTGACCAGAAAAACAATACACAGACTTTTAAAACGTAACAATGAGACTGAAAAAAAAAAAAGTATATATAGATGAGTTGGTTTCCTTGGACAAAGTATTCTTAATGTTCTTAATTATATGTAAGTAAATATTCTTGGTTGATAGAATTTTAGAGGAAGCTGCTGAAACTAAAATGTTTGAGAAAACAGTTACCGTTAAATGAACAGAGAAACCACTTTATAGAGCACCCGTTGAACACTTAGCTGAGAAGTAAAACATCCAGAACATGCCCAGCTCTTTGGGAGTGTGTTTTCAGATTTCTGCATGTGTTCGTCTATAAAAGCATTTCGAGGGGTAGCTTTTTTCTGATTCTACCTTGCCAAAAAAAAATCAATCCAGCAAACATCATTGGCTAATAAATGTTTTTATCACATTTTCAAACTTTATCAGGACATCTGAGTTTTTAGTTCCTCCTTCCTGAAAAAGAGAGCCCATGGTGTAAGACGTTAACGCCACCTCTGGCCTTCAACACAACGTCTGCTCTGAATTGAAGGCTCAGTTGCTGCGTTTCTCTAGTTTATACAGGAAGGGAAAAATGCCCCACTAAATAACCTGAGTTTGTAACTTAAAAAAAAACCCCCAAACCTGCTCATCTATGGCAAGTAAGTGTACTCCCTTTGTTACATGGTATGCAATTAGATGCATTTGAAATAAAAGGTAAGTTAAATCAGAAAGTCTCCGGGACAAGAATGTACTATTTTAAAACAGGGAGTGTCAAATGTTGTTTTTCAACCCAGAACCAAAGAGTATTTCACAGGTAATTTCTCAGGGCTGATGTTAGCTAATTATTAGCTACCATACCCTGCCTCCCATTCTAAGTGACTATCTCCTGGCAGAAAGACACAGCTAGGAGTGTTTTGTTTCATTTGTCCTTGGAGTTTTTATCAGCATCAAGAAGGTGGACTGAGCCAAAGTTAGAAGAATTCTGGAGTTAAGCAAAAAGCGACCCGTTTAACAGCCCCCATTAATTGGGGCTGTTACATGATTAATTTGAGAAAAACAGAAGAGACGGATTCCTTTACAACTCACAGTTGGATGCAACGCACTAAAAGTAATCCTGTAAATTACATTTTAAATCTTCAACATATTCTGAGCAGATAAAATAGTGGCATGATTGACCAAACTCCTTTTAAAAGTACACATATTACGATGCATCATAGTTATAAACAGATGGTATTTGGCCTCCTTCCTATTCTCAACATTTGGAATTTCTAAACTATGTGAATTAAACAATAATATTTTATAAACATACAAGGGATTTTGCTCACTGCTTTGTTAACATAGAAATTATACAATGCTGACATTTATTTAAATTTTAAAAAGTAAACAACAGTGTGCATTGAAATAAAGCAAACTAAAATCAACATAGAGAAGTATGTTCTGTGTGCATATTACCTACAGTGGCACTGGCCTTTTTAAGGAAAGACATAATAGGGTGAAGAACAAGTGGTAGCTTAGATGGGCCTAATCCTTTGTACTCCAAAGGCTCATTTAACACCTCTCCGTAAACAACGGATATTTATACCATAATTGGCTATTTGACCATCCGAGTTCATTTACTATGTAACCTGCTATTATGGAGTTAAAAGAAGTTCTCCTTCATTGGCTCATCAGCTTTCATAGTAGTGAAAGTGTCCTCGCAGTTTTAAAAACACTTGCACAAACAGGAATCATTCTGACACTCGTACTCATAATGAGAAACATTAGCATCATATCAATAAGTATATATTTTTTTTCTTTGGGAGATATTATTGCCAGAAAGAAAGGGAAATGTATCAGATCTTAATGTCATTTCCTGAGATACTTTTCTGAAATTATAGCTTTAACCCTTTCGCTACATTTTGAAAGGGAGATCCATCTGCCGAGTTGATGTACAAAATCGAAGGCACTTGGTTTTCAAACACTATTCTTGGATTTGCAAAGTTGTGCTGTGATGAATAAATAATGAATCAGATATTTCAATCAGTTTTATGATTTTTGAAAGCCCTGATTGTCATTGTTTACAGACAGTCTCTTCTCGATGCACTTCCCATGCGCTGTGGTTCAGCCTTTCAAGGGTAGACTTCTGTAGGCCAACCCCCCCCCCGGCCCTCGGTTTACCCCTGTGCAGCTCTTCTCACATTTTAAACGACCAACCAACCAGCCCTTGTTTCCAAGTCTACAGTTTGAATAATAGTTCAAACAGAGGGGGTGGGATCTTGAGAGGCAGATGCCAAGTAAGGTCACGAACACTCCAGATTAAGGTTTCTTGCTGTTTGTTCACGGCGGACACCACTTGAGTTTACAATCTCTCCTGGCGGGAATGAGAGAGGAAGTGAACTACAACCTAGACGGAAAGAAACGCAAACGGCCTTGGGGAACCAAGGACGAGGGGCATTTTTTTCCTCTTACACATATAATTCTAAATGTCTACACTCAACTAAATATCGAATGATAAAAAATAATACTAGTGCAGGGAGGCTCTTTAAACATTTTAGAAGCCTCAACATGATGTTCAACGTTGGAAGTTCCAAGTTTCTCAGAAACCTAATTTGACCAAAGGAGTGACAAATCAGCGCAGCTTCTGAATATTCTCCTGCCTAAATATTTCTTAACCCCTCTTCTCCTCTCCTCCTAAATAACCAATTGGTGGTTGAGAGGAGAAACGAAGTTTGTAACCCAAAGCACAGGTATGAAGGGAAAAGGATAGCGCTGGCAGCTTGGGGTGGGATTTAAACATACGCCTGGAAAATGAGAGACGAAGAGTACTTTTTAAGTTAACAGCCCGACTCTGCCTGGAGAGGCTCCGCGCCCACCCCCACGCCTTCCTCGTTTTTTGTTTTTTTCCCCCTTTCTTTCTTAAGGTAATCTTTTTTTTTAAAGGGGAGGGGGCATAGAAATCTATACTTTTGTTTTTGCTCAGTGCATCCTCATGCTATCGTCTCACCGAGGACAGCCCGGCCGACGCCGGGACCCCGGTTCAGTCAGTACTTAGACGACTAGGGACAGTTCTGCCCCGCCAGGGCTGCGCGGCCCGCCCGGGGGCCGGCAGGGAAGATTCCGGCCCTGCGCAGGCGAGCAAGGGCAGCCGTGGGCCACGCGGCGCGTGTGCGTGGCAGCGCGTGAGTGTCGAGCGCGCGTGGCGGGGTGCGTGCCAGTGCGCGCGCCAGGCGGGGC